>NW_027512582.1:0-300000 GCF_048772815.1 Callospermophilus lateralis | reverse complement strand
CATTAGGCAACCTGGACATAGATGTTTTTAGTAATCCATACTCACTTTCCATTTAGACTTCGGTACAAACATAAGTGTGACCTTTGCATTTTGTGAAAGAAGTCTCATGAAAAGACCAGTCATGAAACCCTGTGGAAAACATGTTTTCTGAATTAGGAAGTGATGAAAAGTAAAACAAAATGCCTATAAATTTCTGAACTAGTGAATTAAATATATATCCTATCATGTGCATTAACTGAAGAAAAAGAAATGTACCAGTATTGAATACAAATGAATGACAAAATACACATCACGTCCCACAGGAATCTACTTGCATTGATATAAAACTGTGTCAGTTACTGCAGAAATATTAGGATTTGTATGCACCATTTACTGTTAGTTTTCAGTAATAGGAATCAAATATGTAGTTCAGGTGGATGAATATTTCTCAGAATAATCTTGTGAAAAGTTGATTATTAATCCACATACATGAATATGAATGAATTTACGGAGTGTATAATAAGACACATATATTTCATATTTTGAAAAATCTGTAGAGTGTGTGTGTATATATATATAAACATACACACACACACACACACACACACACACACGCACGCACACAAACAGACATTAAAAAGTAGCAATATATCCCAATTGAAATTCACCACGAAATATATGTCATCCACAGATCCAAATAAATTTGTTTTACTGAACATGGATTCATGTATAATTTTATTGTACTAGGAAGCTCATCAATAGTTTGAATTTTCAGTTTCAACAGCGTTTAGGAGGAGTGATCTCTTCTCACAATTTGTGTCTGCCAAGTCAGCCACCTCACAAGAATGTACGTGTGGTACCAGGTAGGATTCTATATGTGCATATAAAAATACATGTGCTGAATAGGATACAGAGAAAGGTAGACAGGAATTCACATATTTGTTAACTTTAAAAACACATGGAGAACCATTTCAACAAAAAATTGACTAGATTTATAACTCCTACCCTATATAATGCAAAAGGCAATTCCAATGATACACCATTCCTCCTCTGAACTGCTTGTATTTCTATTCTGTTTGGGTTAATTTTCTCCATCATATTAGAATTAGTAGTCAGAGTCTAGTTGGCATGGGTTTGTGTCAGGGATTCAGTATTTTGAATGAAAATTTGGAAAATGATTCCAATGTTTATGCAAATATATGCTACAAAAGTATCTTCCCACTCTCATCCATAACAATGCCTTGAGATTACCTTGGCCCCAAGTTAGACACAATTAGAGGAGAAGAGTTAGAAAATCTGTGAATACATATCTGGAATCAAATATGCTCACGAGTTCACAAACTTGGAGGTGGTAGAGGAGATTCCAAAAGTAAGGGACAGGGTAAACACTCCACAAACATGGAGCTCTGCTGGACTAAAGACTTCTTGAGGAACTGCCTCTGAGGTTGGGCACTTGAAATATATGTTGTAGTCAGGAGATTCAGCTTCCTTTGTAGTGAGACCATCAAATCTGGGTATGCTTCTATGTGACCTGGAATACAGGATTTCTTATTTTCCAATAAACATGAGGAAGCTGTATTTAATTTTCTGTTTGTAGGTAAACTGTGGCCACTGGGGGCTAATAGTCTACTCTTGTGGACTCTGAAGCCATTTGGTCATCCTCCAGTTTTCCTGGTGTTGCTTGCTGCTGCACTGGGAATTTCGTATTTGCTTCACGAATTACAAGGAATTCACCTGGGACAAAGTGCTGGAGGGAGTTCTGTCACCTGTGGTGAGTCAGGGTCTGCAGAAGAATGTACCAACCAGGCTTCTATTCCACATAGCTTGCCTCCTTGACCATAGCAACCGGATTCTGAACATTGGCCTGAAACCTCTCCATATAACAAGATACCTTTACATAGAAGCGTCTGCTGTATGCATCATGTCAGTCACAAGCCAATTGGAAGCCAATGGCAGATCCACATGGCCCCACCACAGATGTTTTTTTATCACACACCTGCCCATCACTGCACTAGGCCCACTACTCAGCAGGGTCCAACTTCCTGGAATCTCTGTTATACACCATTTTCATGAAACTCAGTCAATCAAGTCACTGTCCTGCATAATCATGTTCAGCAACAGGACAACCAAAGTTTCTCCAGTGCCATCTGGTCATGGGAATTTCAAAAATTTCATGGTATTTATCTAGCAATTTTTCAAGGATGAAGTTGGCAGCATGTGGGTTTCAATTTATTCAGGGACCATTAAATGTTGTGGAAGTTCATTTCAAATGAAGTTCTGGAGAACTCTCACAGGCAAGGTTTCCCAAAGATTGGCCAAAGGGTCACATAAATCCAGGCCCATTGAGGTCTACAATGTAACGTCCATGTGTGTTTTGACTCTCAACTAAGACTGCCAAGTCGTTAAGAATAAAATCATGTGATATCAAGCCTGAGATTCCCAGTGGTCTCTGGAAAGCCACCCTGGGCCTAGATCTCAGTTTCCAAGGGTGACTCTCATGCTTGGCCTTCTGAAATCCCAACTCAATTCATGGCAATACTTCTCTAAGTTCAGTTCCTGTACTCAGTCTCTAAGGGAATCACACCAGAGTTCAAACTCAGGTGGACTCAGTCATCCCTTTCAACTGCCACAAAAATAACCACAATTAATACCAAAACACTCCCACATGGCCCTCACCTTCTTCCATATAGACACTCATCATAACCTCTGACTGTAGATTTCCATGAGGAATGCAGCCCAAGACAGTGTCCAAAATACGCTTTCTTGCCCCTCATTTACCTAAATTCTGAGTGACCTGGACACCCTTCCTGTGAACCAGGAGTGATCAAATAGGCCTGCCGTTAATACTGATCCACTTCTCAAATTTGAGACCTACTGACTGTGGGGTTTAGATTCTTTATGTGAATTGGAGTCATGAGAAAACCCAACCACCTATGTGCTAGCCTCTGCAGGGAATTGAAGAACTCATTTGACCTAAAGGATTCCTATTCTCACTTGATTGATGTCAGAAACCTTACAGAAGAAGGCGAAAGACTTCATCCACAATGACTGCTCTTTTGCTATTTTGGTTTTGGATGCACACATGGGATCTTTCTTTAGATCCATCAGTTGCTGAGAATCTAAGCTACAGCCTAACACAGGGCCAAGACGCTGATTCAGACACATCTCTTTGCAAAGCAATTAAGCAAAGAGCCACAGCTGATGCCCATTCTTTTTTATTTGAAAAAGGTTTTCTTCAGACTTCACAAAGCGTTTTCCTTAGGCAAAGACCTTCCTGACATTCAGGGAAACAGAACAATAGGTAAGCAAAAGGCCCAAAGCAGGGTTTCTCCAATGAGACTTTACAGGTCACACTGGTATGTGAGTTTTCTGAGATGCTCGCCATTCACTTCAGTTATTCAGTACATGGCCATGTCACAGAGCATGGAGGTGGTACATATCTTGGATACAAAACCATAAGCCTATTATGGAGAGTGACCAGATTTCTGGAAGAAAACAGGAACTTAGGAAGTTCGTAGGTGTTGCCCATCATTATGGCAAGCCGCATTCTATTTATAAATTGGGCAGCATGAATGCTGGTAAGCTTTCTAAAAGACAGGACACATCCATTGATGCTTTCTCTTTTCTAATATCTACAATCACGGACACAGTGGGATACAGCGACACAGAAACACTCGCATTGTCAAATGACTTACTAGAAACAATTCCCCCCAAACCAAACAAACCTCATTTCCTACCTCTTCTCAGAACATGAGCCAAAACCACAAACCCACACCCACACCCACAAAGGCACCTCTTTCCTCCAAGTAGGTTGTGACTATTTGGAGTGTCCTCTGACTGTGGGCCATTCTAGGTTCCCCCAAAATGGCCTGTCCTGTCTCAGATTTTGTGTCCTTTGCCAAGTCTCTGAAGTTGTCAGGAGCCAGCAGTGAGCCACTACCTGTTTTCTCAGGAAAGGCCCCTCTTCAGAGTTTTCCTGCCATTTGGCCATCCTAACATCAATAGGTACCAAGAAAGACTGACTCTGTCCTTGGGAAATTTAAAAAGTAAAACCACTGAGACTGGGACTGGGGCTGTCAATGTTTGACTGGCTTCCTGGATGGCAAGTTCACAGAGTTCCATCACCAAGGAAGTGAGGTGAGGTCACTTCCGTCAGGAACTGAATGAGTTCACTGCCTTGGCAACCAATCTGTCCTAAGAGTTGCTTCCAAGCTTCCCATGAGATGGAGGCTGCCCCTGCTTCCTGTGACCCTTTCACAAGTTAGAATGGTATATCACCCATAGGCACCCAGGAGCAGCTCTCCACACAGGTATCATTTGGTCCATCTTCTCTACATTAAGAATGGAGAGGCTGATTCAGACAGAACCCTTCACCCTGACCAGGTTGTTTTCCATGGAAGATGACTTTTGCACTCTCAGGTCCTTCAGAGATTATATCTGCATGGACCTTTGAGGTTATCAGCAGGTGGAAGATTCCCTATATTCCTGTATTGTAACACCAACTCTGTCCCTGCTCTTCTGTAACGTTAGATTGAGGGAACCATGTATGGTTAGGGTTAATAACATGTTTGATTTGGGTTAGGAATCATTATGCTGAATAAATAATGGTATTGGGAACCTGCAATATGTATAAAAATATATAGGTGAAAAATATGTATAAAAACAGAAATCTAAGTAACATTTGAAGCCCAGAAGGGCACTGGGCCCTTGGTTGGGATACTTAGCTTTGAAAAAATTGATATACAATGGCATAGGAGCTTGTACTTTGGATCATAGAATGTAGAAGAGAACATCCAGTCAAAAAGGATAGTCGGTAGTGAAAGGTTAATAAAATAGGTACTTGTCACTTACTGTTTTTCTGTATGCTTAACAAAACACTGTTGAAATCTTGAGAACTGTTTGCTAATCTTGTTCCCAGAATGTGCTGTCCCCAACTGCCAAAGTGTAGAATGTACTCCCTCACCCTGTTGCATGCAAACCGACCACTCTCCCTGACCCATCAGTATACTTCCCTCCCTGCCCTCTCCAAGGAAAATATATATGTTCTGCTTAAACTGTTCTCAGGGCTCTCTGCTCTATTCAAGTGAGCTCCGAGCCCCAGCATGCTGGACCCAGAATAAACCCTTTGCTGTTGGATAAGACAGTCTGTTAGTGGTCTCTTCCTTCCATGCTCACCCGACCTTTACATATGGAGATTCCACCGAGTTTTGGCAGCGGCGGACAAAAGACCCTAACGGGTTCCTCTTGGGTTAAGTAAGGCGCCTCTTTCTTGTTTCAGTGTTAAGGTTAGTGCTGGGCAAAATGGCTGTCGATGAAGAGCGTGAGTTCTCTCCGATGGTGGCTGACAGACGTGTCACAGAGCCACAGGCCACGTCCCTGGGGAACTTCCCAAAGACTCGGGAAATCGAGGAACAATAGTCTCTTCGACTCAGTAATATTTTGTATCTGATTCGGAATTGCCAGCCCATTGGGTTTTGCTGGCTACTCAGTCCTGGTCTCAGTTTTGGATGTCCATTGAATGTTTTTATTGTCTTGTCTTGTCTGTGTCGTGTGTCTTGCATTCACTCTTTGTGTATCTTTCATTATGGGACACAGCACTTCAATGCCCCTGTCCCTGACCCTTGATCACTGGACCAAAGTCCGCTTAAGGGCTCAGAATCTTTCTTTTTTAGTTAAACGCTGGACCTTTCAGAATCTCTGTGCCTCAGAATGGCCCACCTTTGAATTTGGATGGCCCCTAGAAGGATCTTTCTACTTCCCACTAATTTAAGAAGTCAGAGATATTGTCTTTCACCCGGGCACACATAGCCATCCGGATCAACAGCCATATATCTTAACTTTGCTGGACCTCTGCAAATCTCCTCCTCAATGGGTGAAGCCTTTCTTTGTCCCTTCCCCTGCTCCTACTCCTTCCCCCATGATCTCTCAAACCCTCTGTTCCTCCTCCTCCTCCACCCTTTGTAATCCCTGAGTCAAAAGATTTGACTCTTCTGGACTCTCTTCCCCCTTATTATACCCTGCCTTCGTCCCCCAACCACCAACACCCTCTAAGTGATTCCCCTGCAGCTGACTCAGCCTCTCTACCACTGGAGGAATATAAGCTGGCCCAGCGCACTCCAGATAACTCCCCCGCAGCACACACAGCCCCTCCTTCGCAGGAGGAAGCTAGCCCAGCTAAGGAAACTTGATGGTGGTGAATGATTGAAAACCCTGGAACTCCTGTGATGCTCCCACTATGTCTCTACAGACCATTGATTGACGAAGGCCATGGGGGGAAAATGCAAGCCTACAAATATTGGCCTTTCTCCTCTTCCGACCTATATAACTGGAAATATAACAATCCCCCTTTTTCCGAGGACCCCACAGGGCTCACAGGTCTGGTTGAGTCATTGATATTTTCACATTTGCCTACTTGGGATGACTGTCAACAATTCCTAGGGACTCTCTTCACGACAGAGGAACAAAAGAGAATCTTCCTGGAAGCTATAAAAAAATGTCCTCCGACCAGATTGGAGAGTGATACATCTTCCCAACTTAATCAAAGCTGGTTTTCCTTTGAAACAACCCAACTGGGACACCAACACCATTGAAGTTAGAAAGCATCTGTCCACTTATCGCCAGGTTCTAATAGTGGGCATCCGAGTGGCCACTAGGCGACCAACTAATTTGGCCAAGGTAATAGAGATTATTCAAAGGCCTGATGAATCTCCCTCTATGTTTCTAGAGAGAATTATGGAGGCAAGTAGGAGATATACTCCTTTCGATCCTCAGGCAGAGGATCAAAAGGCATCTGTCATGATGGCCTTTATTGGGCAAGCTGCCCTGGATATTAAAAGAAAGTTACAATGCTTAGATGGATTACAAGATATGACTTTGAGAGATTTAGTCAGAGAAGCCAAGAAAATATACCTTAAGAGAGAAACTGAGGAAGAGAATGAAGCAAAGGGAGGATAAAAGAAACAAAAGACAGAATAAGGCATTGACTAAGGTCCTGGTCACAACAACAAAAGGGCCAGAAATTAAGAAACAGGGAGACAGGAAGGGATACCTGGGCCCACACCAGAGGCCACTCCTTGCCTCAGATCACTGTGCCTACTGTAAAAAAAAAGGATACTGGGCCAAAGAGTTCCCTAGAAAGAGACAGCCACTCCTGCCAGCCATTCTGACTCTTGAGGATGACTCCAAAAGTCGGGGCTAACATCCCCTCCCGTAGCTCAGGGTAACTTTTGAAGTGTAGGGGACCCCAGTAAACTTTGAAGTGGATACAGGGGCAATATACTCAGCCCTCAAGGCCCCATTGGGCCATCTATCAAATAAAAGGTCTCTAGTTCAAGGGGCAAATGGCAGTAAGTATCGGGCTTGGACAACTAAGAGGACCATAGACCTGGGAAAAGGAAAATCCATCAATCCTTCCTAGTAATCACAGAATGCCTGGCCCCATTGATGGGCAGAGATCTGCTCACCAAGTACCGGGCCAAAATAACTTTTAACCCTGAAGGCCCCCAAGTGGAATTTCTAAATCCTTCACTAAAAACTCCTATAGTCACAGCTCTAAATATGTCAGTAGAAAATGCACATCAACTCACTCACCTTGGTTCAAAGAAACTGCAGGTATTTCTGAAGTATCAAGAACAGAGTTTTCCACTAACTGACTCACAGCAAAAAGAAATAACTAAATGGGTAAAAAAAACCTGTCGAGTCCATCAATTGGTAAATGCTTACCCTTCCAAGCTTCCTGCAGAAAAGCACCTACGAGGAACCAGACCAGGACAATTCTGGGCAGTTGACTTTACTGAAATTAAGCCAGCAAGGTATGAACATAAATATCTTCTAGTCTTTGTAGATACATTTTTAGGATGGATTGAAGCCTTCCCCACTAAAAGAAAAAAAAAAAGAAACAGTGCAAATGGTGGTCAAGCAGATCCTGAAAGACATTTTTCAAAGATACGGCCTGCCAAAGGTAATACGGTCTGATAATGCACCGGCGTTCGTGGCCCAAGTAAGTCAGGGGTTAGCCAGGAACCTGGGGATTCATTGGAAGTTTTATTGTGCTTACAGACCCTAGAGTTCAGGACAGGTAGAAAGAATGAATAGAACCATTAAAGAGACCTCAACAAAATTAAGCTTAGAGACCAGCATAAATGATTGGACTATGCTCATGCCTTATACAATGTTTCGTGCAAGAAATACGCCCTCTGTTTCTTTGAGTAACCACACCCCCTGTGAATATCTAGGGTGCCTCTCCTCCAGTAATGGACCAAAGCCCAACTCTAAGACCTAACGATCCCTTTCACAACCCCTTGCTTGACAGACTTAAAGCTCTTGAAAGATCTCAGTGATACCTGTGGAAAAAGCTGGCCACTGCCTACCAAACTGGGGACGAGGGGACTCCACATCGATATCAAGTAAGAGATTCATCTACATAAGATGATATCAGGTGTCATCCCTGGAACCCCACTGGAAAGGACCATACCAGGTGGTACTTATAACATCTACAGTGGTAAAGGTAGACGGAATCACTTCCTGGATCCATGCCTCTCATCTCAAGCCTGCGCCCTGTCCACACTCTGGCTGGAAACTGGAAAAGACTGGTAACACTTTCAAATTGCATATTCACCATGTGGATAAGCCTATAGACTCTCCCCTCAGCCACAAGTAGTCCTAACCCTCATCAGCCCGTTCAGCAGCGTTGGCTGATCACAAATTCTACTGGAAAAGAAGTATAATCTATCTCGCATACAGCCCACTTAGGGACCTGGTGACCATCTCTCCACCCAGACATTTGTCAGCTGGCTATAGGTCTTTCCTAATGGGATATCCCTGATGAAGAGGATCCCACTAAAATTCCATTAAATCCCTTCCTTACCATAGATAATGGAAACAAACATTATGGATGTAGGGACACACGAGCCAGATGCAGGTTGGCTAGCCTAGATTACTGTGTTTACCCGGCCGACTGTCAAAGCCATAAACAGCCATGGCTATGTGGGGGAAAAGCCGACTTCTTCTGTAAGTCATGGGGATGTGAGCATACAGGGGCTGCCTGATGGAACCCAAACTCCGCATTAAATTCAGTACACAGCATTGGCCATATTACGAATTAGAAAACAAAAACTGATGGCAACCAGAGGGGACTCTAGATCCTCAAATCCTGTGTGACCTTTTTAACATCTGCTGGTGCTCAAAAGGGTAAAAGGAGATTCCACTATGTAGAGGCCTTTTCCCTTCTTCGCTCACATCCTGAACTATGCTTACCCAATAGATCCTCACCTTCAGCCTTCTGCTCCAGAGTCTCTGCTGTCACTCCCACCTCAGCAACCTGATTTCTCCACTACAATTATTAGATCAAAAATCCAAATCTCTGCTGGTTCTCAGACCATTGCCCTCTTGCTGACGTAGCAGGTACTGAGGTACCCCTCCACCCACTCACTCCTCTCTTCTCCTGTCAGTGCCCGCACCGGGTCCCACCAGGTCCTCTTACCAACTAACCCAAAGCTCAAACCAGCTGAGGAGAGCCCTCAGACCCATATCCAATATGTAATGAAAATGGCCTTTAAAGTTGCTTTGTCATCACTGAAAACAGTTTACTAAGAATTTAAAGTCCCTAACATGTGTTTTGGGATACTCACAACCATCTTCTTCTTTGCTCTACCTGTTCTACTGCTCAAATATTTGTTGCTAGGAAAATTCCAAACCACTTTCCAATTATTTTTTTACATCTCTCTTTTCTCATTCTCAGATACTCTGAGCTGCTCTCAGCCCCACCTTCTCCGTCTTTCCCCTCTGTACCAGGCCCACAGCAAAGTCTTTAACTGACCTTCTCCAGAAGTCTTCACCATGGCTGACTTTAGGACTTTCAGCAAAAGAGTCCCTATAAAAAAGTTCAATGTAGTTAAACTTCCTATTTTCATGTTGCCCTGTTCTACTTGGCCACTGGCTAAAAAAATTAGCACTCCTAATCAAGACACCCCCTTACTAGTTTTTCACAAAAATATGTGAACAAGGCCTCTGGCCTTGACATGGGGCTTCACAGAGATGGCTACATTTCTAAGTTAACGAAGTTAGCAACTGGGCTCCGTGGTAACAGCTGGAAATGGGAAAATAAGAAAGGGAAGAAAAAGCTCTTTCCCTCCCAGGTGTCCTTGAAAAGTTAACTTGCCCAGAACCGAGGAAAAAACAGAAACAAAACTGCTTTTTTTCAACTTCTGCAGACTGTGAACTTCTGAGCCCCTTCCATTACATGTTGGGTACAAAATTCTGAAACTACCTAAACTTGGGTTTCAGAGGATTACTTGATTACAACAGAATCAATGCCCTCTGAATCTGGTTGCCACCAAATAGGACTGTTTCCCTGTCTTCAGTGCTATCTTAGGTGAGTTGCCTTGTCCGTCCCTACTACAGCATGATTCTATATACTTAAACATTGTTAATGTTTTCATGAAATGGTCAACAGATGTGATTAATTGTGTAATCGTGCAGATGTTTCCCAGAGTGCTCTATCACAATGCAGGTTCATTTGAAGATCAAATAGGGGGGCATTCAACCTGGTTCCACTGAAAATATATATCCCTCAACTTAGCCATCATATTAGGAATAGAAATTGCTGCACTGGTGGCCACGGGAACCACTGCCTTTGTCCATGGGACTCAACAAATGACCCAACAAATGACAGCAATAGACCAAAACTAAGATATTAGAAACCTCCATCAGAGCTTTGCATGAGTCTTTTACCTCTCTCTCTGAAGTTGTTTTTCAGACCACTCGAGGGTTGGACCTCCTTGTCATGAGAGAAGGGGCCTCGTGCTGCATTGAGAGAAGAAAGTTGTTTGTATGCCGAGCATACTGGAGTTGTAATAAAATCTAAGAGTAAATTAAAAAGATTCCTTGAAAAGCATCAAAGAGACAGAGAGGCCCAAAAAAGGTGGTTTGAGTCTTGGTTCACACAGTCTTCCTGGTTAACTACGTTTTTTTATCAACCCTGGCCGGTCCAATAATAATCCTCATATTATTGCTAACTATTAAACCCTGTTTTCTCAACCATGTAATTTCTTTTCTCCAGGCTCAAATTGGACGAGTTAAACTTATGGTAATACCCCACTAGTATACATAGAATGTGACACAACCCAATGATCATTTTTATGATTAAAAGTAGCCAGAAGAAGAAGTGGGGAATAAAAGGTTAATAAAATAGGTACTTGTCACTTCCTGTTTTTCTGTATGCTTAACAAAACACTGTTGAAATCTTGAGAAATGCTTGCAAATCTTGTTCCCAGTATGTGCTGTCCCCAACTGCCCAACTGCAGAATGTGCTCCCTCACCCAGTTGCACGCAAATCGCCCACTCGCCCTGATCCATCAATAAACTTCCCTCCCTGCCCTCTCCAGGTAAAGTATATAAGCTCTACTTAAGCGATTCTCAGGGCTATCTGCTCTATTCAAGTGAGCTCTGAGCACCAGCATGCTGGACACTCAATAAACCCTTTGCTGTTGCATGAGATAGTCTGTTGGTGGTTTCCTCCTGCGAAGCTCGCCCGACATTTACTATAATGATTGAAAGTAGAAGAGAACATCCAGTCAAAAAGGGATTGTTGATAGAAATAGGAAGATAGTACGTTTAGGAAGAAGTGTGAGTATAGGATTTGGAACAAAAGTTCGTTAGCTACAGGGTTTCGGTTACAGAGTGATTGTTAAAGTCAGCACAGGTGAAGAGTCAGTCACAATGGTGAACTGGGGAAAACATGAAGTAAAGCAGATATAAATAGAGACATTACAAAATAAGGCAAAGTATAAAGTGAGTGATAGGATTAGACATTTTGAACAGGGTTGAGTTTGAATACATAATTTAGGAAGAAACAAATTTGTAGTCACCAATAGGATTGACATTTGAGAGCATTAGGCAAATTTCAGGTGGATGAATATTTCTGAGAATAATCTTGTGAATAGTTGATTATAAATCCACATACATGAACATGAATGAATTTAGGGAGTGTACATAAGACACATATATTTCATATTTAGAAAAATCTGGAGAGTACACACAGACAAAAAAAGTAGCAATATATGTCAATCAAAATTCATCATAAAATATATATCATCCACAGATCCAAAAATATTCATTTTACTGAACATGGATTTATGTATAATGTTGTTCAACTAGGAAGCTCACCCATTGTTTCAATATTCAGTACCAACAGGGTTTAGTAGGAGTGATCTCGTCTCACAATTTGTATCTGCCAAGTAAGCCAAATCACAAGAACAAACGTGTGGTACCAGGTAGGATTGTATATGTCCATATTAAAATACACATGCTGAATAGGCTACAGAGAAAGGGAGACAGGAATTCACATGTTTGTTAACTTTAAAAATACATGGAGAACTATTTCAACAAACAATTGACTAGATTTATAACTCCTACTCTGTATCATGCAGAAGGGAAGTCCAACTATACACCGTGCCTCCTCTGAACTACTTGTATTTCTATTCTGTTTGGGTTATTTTTCTCCATCATATTAGGATTAGTAGTCAGAGTCTGGTAGGGTATGGGTTAGTGTCAGGGATTCAGTATTTTGAATGAAAAACAGGAAATTGAATCCAATGTGTATGCAAACATATGCTACAGAAAAATCTTTCCACTCTCATCCAGAACAATGCCTTGACATTACCTTCGCCTCAAGAAAAACACAATTAGAGTAGAAGAGTTAAAAAATTTGTGAATACCTATCTGGATTGGAAAATGCTCCCGATTTCACATCATTGGAGTTGGTAGAGGAGTTTCTAAAAGTAATGGACAGGGTAAACACTCCACAAACCTCGAGCTCTGCTGGCCTAAATATTTTTGAGGATCTGCCTCTGAGGTTGAGCACTTGAAATATATGCTGTTGTCAGGAGCTTTAGCTTACTTTGTAGTGAGACCATCAAAGCTGGGTCTGCATCTATGTGATCTGGATGACATGGTTACTTACTTTCCAATAAAATGAGGCAACAGTGCTGAATTCTCTCTTTGTAGGTAAACTGTGGCCTCTGAGGGCTAATTGTCTCTTCGTGTGGACTGTGAAGCCATTTGGCCATCCTCTAATTTTCGTGGTGTTTTTGCTGCTGCTCTGGGAGGTTGGTATTTGCTTCACAAAATACGAGTTCAAATGGGACACAGTACTGGAGGAGTTCTGTCAGGTGTGGGGGGAAGGGTCTGGAGGAGAATGCACCAAACAGTATTTTATCCCACGTAGCTTGCCCCCTTGACAATAGCAACATGATTCAGAACATTGCCCTGAAACCTCTCCATATAACAAGATTCCTTTACATATAAGGGTCTGCTGGCTACACCATGTCAGTCACAAGCCATTTGGAATCCAATGGTAGATCCTCATGGCCCTACCACTGATGTTTTATCAAACACCTGCACACCACTGCTCTGGGCCACTACTCAGCAGGATCCAACTTACTGGCATCTCTGTTCTAAACCATTTTCATGCAACCCAGTAAATCAAGGTACTGTCTGGTATACTCATGATCAGCAACAAGACATCCAAAAGTTTTCCAGTGCCACCTGGTCATGGGAATTTCAAAAATTTCATGGTATTTATCTAACCATTTTTCAAAGATGAAGTTGGAGTCACTGTGGGTTTCAATTCATTCAGGAATCATTAAATGGTGTGGAAGCTCATTTCAATGATAGCTCTAAAGAACTCTCACAGGCAAGGCTTCTGAAAGAGTGCCCAAAGAGGCCACATAAAGCCAGGCCCATTGAGGTCTACAAGGTGAGGCCCATGTGTGTTTTGACTCTCAACTCAGCCTGCCAAGTCTTTAATAATAAAATCATGTTATATCCTGGCGGAGATTCCCAGTGCTCTGTGGAAAGCCACCCTGGGCCTAGATCTCAGTTTCCAATGGCGACTCTCATGCATGGCCTACTAAAATTCCAACAAAATTCATGGCAATATTTCTCTGACTTTAGTTCCACAACTCAGTCTCTAAGGGGAATCACACCAGAGTTCAAGCACAGGTGGACACAGTCATTTTTTCCAACCGACACACAAATGACCAAAATTATAACCAAAACACCTCCACATGACACTAATCCTCTTCCATGTAGAGACTCATCCTCACCTCTGGCGAAGGTTTCTATGAGGGGCGCAGCCAAAGACAGTTTCCAAAATAAGCTCGCTTGCCCCTCATTTGCCTAAAGTCAGGGTGGCCTGGACACCCTTCCTGTGAACCAGGAGTGACAAAATAAGCATGCCTTTAATACTGCTCTGTTTCTCCAATTTGAGCCCTACTGATTTTCAGATATAGATTCTTTATTTCATTTGGAGTCATGTGAAAACCCAAGCACCACTGCAGGGCTTGGAAGAACTCATTTCATCCAAAGAATCCCTATTCTCACTTGATAGAGGTCATGAACCTAACAGAGGAAGGCAAGTGACTTCATCCACAATGACTGATCTTTTTGCAATTATGGTTTTGGATGGACACAAGCGATCATTCTTTAGATCCATCAGGAGCTGAGAATCTAAGTCACAGCCACACATAAGACCAAAAGGCTAATTCAGCCACATCCCTTACCAAAGCAATTAAGCAAAGAGCCACAGATGATGCCCATTCATTTCCATTTCAAAACTGTTTTCCTCAGGCTTCACAGAGGGGTGGCCTGAGGCAAAGGCCTTCCAGACATTCAGGGCAACAGAAAAATAGTTAAGCAAAAGATCCAAAGTAGGGTCTCTCCTCTGAGACTTTCCTGGTCACACTGATATTTGACATTCAGGGCAACAGAACAATAGTTAAGCAAAAGATCCAAAGTAGGGTCTCTCCACTGAGACTTTCCTGGTCACACTGATATCTGAGTTTTCTGAGAATCTCGCCATTCTCTTAAGCTATCCAGTACATGGCCATGTCACAGGGCTTGGAGGTGGTACATATCTTGGAAACAAAACCATGAGCCAATTCTGGAGAATGGCCAGAATTCAGGAAGAAAACAGGAACTTAGGTAGATAGCAGGTGTTGCCCATGGATAAGACAGGTTGCATTCCATTCATTAATTGGCCAGGATGAATTATGGGAAGATTTATACTAGACTAGACATATATTAATGCATTATCTTTTCAAATGTCTACAACAACGGACACAGTGAAATACACAGACATAGGAACACTAGTCTGGTCAAACGACTTACTAGAAATAGTCCACTGCAAACGAAAAAACCGACTTTCCTACCTATTCTCAGAACATGAGACAGAACCACAAACACACACCCACTCCCACAAAGGCACCTCCTTCCCTCAAGTAGGTCTGTGACTATCCAAAGTGTTCTCTGACTTGTGGGCCATACTATCTTCTCCCAAAATGGCCTGTCCTCTATCAGATCTGGTTTCCTTGGCCAACTCTGTTAAGGTGTCAGGAAAAAGTGGTGAGCCACTACCTGCTTTCTCAGGAAAGGTCCCTCTTCAGAGCTCTCCTCCATTTGTCCTTCCTCACATCAGTAGGTACCAAAAAAGACTGACTCTGTCCTTGTTAAATCCAACCAAGTGAGCCCACTGATACTGGGACTGGGACTGCTTCTGGGTGCCTGACTTCTTGGATACCAAGTTCAGAGAGTTCCATCACCAAGGAAATGAGGTATGTCACTTTCTTTGGAACTGAATGAGGTCACTGCCTTGGCAAACACTTTGTCCTAAGAGTTGCTTCCAAGGGTCCCATGAGATGGAGCCGGCCTCTACTTCTTGTGACACTTTCACTAGTTAGAATGGTATATCAACCAGAGGAACCTGGGAACAGCTCTTCACCCAGGCCTGGTATTGTCCATCTTCTCTACAATAAGAAGAGAGAGGCTGATTCAGACACATCCCTTCATCCTGACCAGGTTGTTTGCCATGGAAGATGACTTTTGCTCTCTCAGGTCCTCTTTACCTGCCTAAATCTTCTCCAGGTATCATTTCTGAATGGACCTTTGAGGTTCTCGCAGGTGGAAGGTACCCTAATTTCCTGTATTGTAAGAACAACTCTTTCCCTGCTCTTCTGTAAAATGAGATTGAGGGAACAGTGTATGTTTCGGGTTAATAACAGGTTCGATTTCAGTTAGGAATCATTCTGTGAGATGAATAATGGTATTGGGTACCTACGATATTTATAAGAATATAGAGTTGAAATAAATGTACAAAAACAGAAATCTAAGTAAGATTTGAAGGCCAGAAATCATTCAGCCCTTGACTGGGATACTTAGCTTTTAATTATATTCTGCAAAGATGTCTCAGATAATTCAATAATAAATGGCATAGGACCTTGTACCTTGGATGATTGAATGTAGAAGAGAACATCCAGTCAAAAAGGGATAGTAGGTAGGATTAAGAAGATAGTCGGTAGGTTTAGGAAGAAGAGTGAGTATAGGATTTGTATCAAAAGTTCTTTCCTAATAGGGTTTTGGTTAGAGGGTGAATGTTAATGTCAGCACATATGAAGAGTGAGTCACTATGATGAGCTTGGGAAAATATGTAGAAAAGCAGATATCAATAGAGACATTATGAAATCATGCAAAGTATAAAATGAGTGATAGGATTAGACATTTTCTACAAGGTTGAGTTTCAAAATATAATCTTATGAAGAAACAAATATGCCGTCACCAATAGGATTGACATTTGAGAGCATTAGGCAACCTGGACATGGATGTTTTAGTAATCCATGTACAATTTCCCTTTTGGCTTTGGTACAGTCTTAAGTGTGACCTTCACATTTTTAGTTCCGAATATTACTGTGATAAAATGTTTATGTAGATCAGGTGACATGAGTATTTCTACCACCTTTTCTGGGAGCAATATATTGAAGACATAAAATTAGTTTTGGGGGTACAAAGAGGTGTACCCTGTGTCTATGAATATAGAGATAAAGCATGAATAGACCATAATGTGAATAAATAATATAAGTTGTTCCAAATTTAAATTATGTATTGAACTGATATCTGAAAAATTACAGGAAATCTTATATTGATATACAATCATTCATTCCGACCAATTATACATCAAATGGTAATATTAGTGTTTTGGTTTATCATGAAGAGTGTGTGAGTTTTGCTTCAATAGTGATTATGGAAATTGAAAATAATGTGTTTGGAAAGAATTCTCATGAAAAGACCAGTCAAGAAACCCTGATAATACATGTGTTCTGAAGCAATAAGTGATTAAAGTTGAAACAAATGCCTATAAATTTGTGAACTTGTGGATGAAATGTATATCCTATGATGTGCAAACCCTGAAGAAATAGTAATGTACCAGTGTTGAATACAAATGAACGTCAAATTACATATCATGTGCCATAGTAATCTACTTGCATTGATGTTAGACTGGGTTAGTTACTGTAGAATTATTAGGATTTGTATGCACCATTCACTGAAGTTAGTTTTCAGTACTAGGAAACAAACATGTATTTCAGTTAAATGAATATGTCTGAGAATAATCTTGTGAAAAGTTGATTATAAATCCAAGTACATGAACATGAATGAATTAAGAGAGTGTATATAAGACACATATTTCATATTTTGAAAAATCTACAGAGTGTATGTATATATACAAAAAAAACACAAATAGACATTAAAAAGTAGCAATATATATGCCAAACAAAATTCATCATTAAATATATATCATCCACAGATGCAAAAATATTTATTTTACTGAACATGAGCTTATGTATAATGTTGTTCTACTAGGAAGCTTGTAGGTTGAATTTTCAGTTCCAACAGCGTTTAAGAGGAGTGAACTCTTCTCACAATTTGTATCTGCCAAGTCAGCCACCTCCCAAAAATGTACATGTGATACCTGGTAGGATTCTATATATGTATATAAATATACATGGGTGAAATGGCTACAGAGAATTGGAAACAAGAATTCACATATCTGTTAACTTTAAAAACACATGGAGAACTATTTCAATTAAAAATTGACTAGATTTATAACTCCTACCTTATATAATGCAAAAGGCAAGTCCAAATATACAACATGCCTCCTCTGAACTGCTTGTATTTATATTTGTTTGGGTTATTTTTCTCCTTTTTATTAGGTTGAGTAGTCTGAGCCTAATAGGTTCGGGTTAGTGTCAGGGATTCACTATTTCAATAGGAAAATTGAAAAACGAATCCAATGTGTATGCAAATATGTGCTGCATAAATATCCTTCCACTCTCATCCAGAGCAATGCCTTGTCAATACCTTTGCCCCAATTAAGACACAATTGGAGGAGAAGAGTTAGAAAATCAGTGAATACATATCTGGAATGGAAATGCTCAGGAGTTCACAATCTTGGAGGTGGTAGAGGAGTTTCCAAAAGTAAGGGATTGGGTTAACACTCCACAAACATGGAGCTCTTCTGGCCTAAAAACTTTTTGAGAAACTTTCTGTGAGGTTGGGCACTTGAAAAATATGTTGTTGTCAGGAGATTTGACTTCTTTGCGTGAGACCATCAAAGCTGGGTCTGCATTTATGTGACCTGGAGGACATGGCTTCTTATATTCCAATAAAGATGAGCAGCAGTGCTGCATTATCTCTTTGTAGGTAAACTGTGACCACTGGGGACTAAGTTTCTCCCCATGAGGACTGTGAAGCCATTTGGTCCTGGTCCACTTTTTGTCGTGTTTTTGCTACTGCACTCGGAGTTTGGTATTTGCTTCATGACATACAAGGAGCTAAACTGGGACACAATGCTGGAGGGAGTTCTGTCACGTGTGGTGTGCCAGGGTATGCAGGAGAATGCACCAACCCGGCTTCTATCCCTCATAGCTTGCCCCATTGCCCCCTTGTCCATATCAACCTAATTCTGAACATTGCCCTGAAACCTCTCCATATAACAAGATGCCTTTACATATAAGGGTCTGCTGGCTGCACCATGTAAGTAACATGCCATTTGGAATACAATGGTAGATCCTCATGACCCTACCACTGGTGATTTATCACACACCTGCCCAAAACTGCTCTAGGCCCACTACTCAGCAGGCTCTAACTTACTGGCATCTCTGTACTACACCATTTTCATGAAACCCAGTCAATCAAGGCACTGTCTGGTATACTCTTGATCAGCAATAGGACATCCAAAGGTTCTCCAGTGCCACCTGGTCATGGGAATTTCAAAATTTTCATGGTATTTATCTAGCCATTTTTCAAGGATGAAGTTGGAGGCACTGTGGCTTTCAATTCATTCAGTAACCATTAAATGTTGAGGAAGCTCAATTCAATAAAAGCTCTGGAGAACTCTCACAGGCAAGGCTTCTGAAAGAGTGCCAAAATGGTCACATGATGCCAGGCCCATTAAAGTCTACAATGTGAGGCCTATGTATTTTTCGACTCTCAAATATGGCTGCCATGTCTTTGAGAATAAAATCATGTGATATCCTGGCAGAGATTCCCAGTGCTCTGTGGAAAGCCACCCTGGCCCTAGATCTCAGTTTACAAGGGCGACTCACATGCGTGGCATCCTAAAATCCAAACAAAATTCATGGCAATACTTCTCTGAGTTCAGTTTCACAACTCAGTCTCTATGGGGAATCACACCAAAGTTCAAGCCCAAGTGGACCCAGTCATTTCTTCCAACCGCCAAACAAATGGCCAAAATTAAAACCAAAACATTCCCACATGGCCCTCATCTTCTTCCATATAGTCACTCATCGTAACCTCTGGCTGGAGTTTTCCATCAGGGGCACAGCCCAAGACTGTGTCCAAAAAAAGTTCGCTTGCCCCTCATTTGGCTAAAGTCAGGGTGGCCTTGACAGCCCTCCTGTGAACCAGAAGTGATCAAATAAGCCTGCCGTTAATACTGCTCTGTTTCTACAATTTGAGGCCTACTGACTTTCAGGTATAGATTCTATATGTGATTTGGAGTCATGCGAAAACCCAAGCACCTCATCAGGGCTTTGAAGAACTCATTTGACCCAAAGAATCCCTATTCACACTTGATGGAGGTCAGGAACCTAACAGAGGAAGACGAGAGACTTCATCCACAATGACTGATTTTTTGCCATTATAGTTTTGGACGCACACATGGGATCATTCTTTATATCCATCATGTGCTGAGAATCTAAATCACAGCCACAAAGAAGGCCAAGAGGCTAATTCAGCCACATCCATTTCCAAAGCAATTAAGCAAAGAGCCACAGGTGATGCCTATTCATTTCCATTTCAAAACTATATTCTTCAGGCTTCACAACGGGGTGCCCTGAAGCAAAGACCTTCCAGATATTCAGTGTAACAAAACAGTACTTAAGCAAAAGGTCCAAAGCAGGGTCTCTCCACTGAGAGTTTCTTGGTCACACTGATATCTGAGTTTTCTGAGATGCTCGCCATTCTTTTCAGCTATCCAGTACATGACCATGTCACAGAGCTTGGAGGTGGTACATATCGTGGACACAAAACCATGAGCCTATTCTGGAGACTGGCCAGAATACAGGAAGAAAACATTAACTTGGGAAGATAGCAGGTGTTTCCCTTCGATAAGACAAGCTGCAGTTCATTCATATATTGGGCAGGATGAATTTTGGGAATATTTATACTTTAAAGGACACATTCATTAATGCATTTTCTTTTCTAATGTTTACAACAACGGACACAGTGGAATACACAGACATGGAAATACTTGCCTTGTCAAACGACTTACTAGAACAGTCCACTGAAAACCAAAAACAAAAAAAAAAAAACAACAAATAAAAAACGCCTTTCCTACCTATTCTCAGAACATGAGACAGAACCACAAAGCCATACCCACTCCCACAAAGGCAGCTCCTTCCCCCAAGTATGTCTGTGATTAGAAGGAGTGTCCTATGACTGGTGAGCCATACTATGTTCTCCCAAAATGGCCTGTCCTCTTTCAGATCTGGTTTCCATGGCCAACTCTGTGAAGTTGTCAGGAAAAAGTGGTGAGCCACTACCTGCTTTCTCAGGAAAGGTCCCTCTTCAGAGCTCTTCTGGCATTTGGCCATCCTCACATCAGTAGGTACCAAGAAAGATTGATTTTGTCCTTGGAAAATCCAAACAAGCGAGTCCACTGGGACTGGAACTGGGACTGCCTCTGGGTGCCTGGCTTCTTGGATACCAAGTTCAGAGAGTTCCATCACCAAATAATGAGGTATGTCACTTTCTTTGGAACTGAATGAGGTCACTGCCTTGGCAACCACTTTTCCCTAACAGTTGCTTCCAAGGGTCCCATGAGATGGAGCCGGCCCCTACTTCCTGTGACACTTTCACAAGTTAGAATGAAATATCAACGATAGGCACCCAGGAACAGCTCTACACACAGGTCTGGTTTTGTCAGTCTTCTCTACAATAAGAAGAGAGAGGCTGATTAAGACACATCCCTTCATCCTGACCAGGTGTTTTGCCATGGAAGATGAGTTTTGCTCACTCAGGTCCTTTATACCTGCCTACAACTTGTCCAGGTATCATTTCTGCATGGACCTTTGAGGTTCTCAGCAGGTGGACTGTCCCCTTCTTTCCTGTATTGTAAGAACAACTCTGTCCCTGCTCTTCTGTAAAATGAGATTGAGGGAACAGTGTATGTTTCGGGTTAATAACAGGTTCGATTTGTGTTAGGAATCATTCTGTGTGATGAATAATAGTGTTGGGGACCTTCGATATTTAAAAGAATATGGAGGTTAAATATAAGTATGAGAACAGAAATCTAGGTATGATTTGAAGCCCAGAAGGGCATTGAGCCCTTGATTGGGATAATTAGCTTTGAATTATGTTCTGCAAAGATGTCTCAGTTAATTCAATACACAATGGCATAGGACTTTGTACCTTTGATGATTGAATGTAGAAGAGAACATCCAGTCAAAAAGGGATAGTCAGTAAGATTATGAAGCTAGTAGGTAGGTTTAGGAAGAAGAGTGAGTATTTGATTTGGACAAAAGTTCTTTAACAATAGGGTTTCGGTTAGAGAGTGAATGTAAATGTCAGCACATATGAAGAGTCAGTCACTATGATGAGCTGGGAAAAAATGTAGAAATGCAGATATCAATAGAGACATTATGAAATCAGGCAAAGTATAAAGTGAGTGATAGGATTAGACATTTTCAACAGGGTTGAGTTTGAATACATAATCTTTTGAAGAAAAAAATATGTAGTCACCAATAGGATTGACAGTTAAGAGCATTAGGCAACCTGGACATAGATGTTTTTAGTAATCCATGTTCACTTTTCATTTAGTCCTTCGTGCAATCATAACCGTGACCATTACATTATTTGTCCAGAATATTACTGTGAAAAAATGTATATGTAGATCAGGTGACATGAGTATTTCGTCCACCATTTCTGGAAACAATATATTGAAGACGTAAAATTAGTATTGGGGGTACAAAGAGGTGCACCCTGTGTCTATGAATATAGAGATAAAGCATGAATAGACAATACTCTGAATAAATAATATAACTTGTTCAAACATTAAATAATATATTGAACTGATATCTGGAAAATTACAGGAAATCTTATATTGATATACAATCATTCATTCCCACCAATTATACATCTAATGGTAATATTAGTGTTTTGGTTTATCATGAACAGTGTGTGAGTTTTGCTTCAAAAGTGATTATGGAAATCGAAAATAATATGTTTGGAAAGAAGTCTCATGAAAAGACCTTTCAGGAAACCTGGAGGAATGCATATATTGTAAAGCAGGAAGCGATTGAAATTCAATCAAATGCCTATAAATTTGCTAATTTGTGGATGAAATATATATCCTATGATGTGCATAAACTCATGAAATAGTAATGTACCATTGTTGAATAAAAATGAACGTCAAAATACACATCATGTCCCATAGGAATCTACTGGCATTGATTTTAAACTGTAGAAATATTAGGATTCTCGTGCATTATTCACCGAATTTAGTTATCTCTTTTTTTAAATTTTTATATATGGTTGTTCAAAACATTACATAGTTCTTGATAAATAATATTTCACACTTTGATTTATGTGGGTTATGAACTCCCATTTTTGCCCCGTATACAGATTGCAGAATCACATCAGTTACACATCCATTGATTCATATATTGCCATACTAGTGTCTGTTGTATTCTGCTGCCTTTCCTATCCTCTACTATCCCCCCTCCCCTCCAGTCTCCTCTCCTCTTCTCTCTCTACCCCCTATACAGTAATAAATTTCTCCCCCTTGTATTATTTTTTCCCTTTCCCCTCACTTCCTCTTGTATGTAATTTTGTATAACCCTGAGGTTCTCCTTCCATTTTCATGCAGTTTCTATTCTCTCTCCCTTTCCCTTCCACCTCTCATCCCTGTTTAATGTTAATCTTCTTCTCATGCTCCTCGTCCCTACTCTGTTCTTAGTTACTCTCCTTATATCAAAGAAGACATTTGGCATTTGTTTTTTAGGGATTGGCTAGCTTCACTTAGCATAATCTGTTCTAATGCCATCCATTTCCCTGAAAATTCTATGATTCTGTCATTTTTTAATGCCAAGTAATACTCCATTGTGTATAAATGCCACATTTTTTTTATTCATTCTTCTATTGAAGGGCATCTAGGTTGGTTCCACAGTCTTGCTATTGTGAATTGTGCTGCTATGAACATCGATGTAGCAGTGTCCCTGTAGCATGCTCTTTTTAGGTCTTTAGGTTTTAGACCGAGAAGGGGAATAACTGGGTCAAATGGTGGTTCCGTTCCCAGCTTTCCAAGAAATCTCCATACTGCTTTCCCATTTGCCTGCACCAATTTGCAGTCCCACCAGAAATATACAAGTGTACCTGTTTCCCCAGATCCTCGCCAGCACTTGTGATTGTTTGACTTCATAATGGCTGCCAATCTTACTGGAGTGAGATGGTATCTTAGGGTGGTTTTGATTCACATTTCTCTGACTGCTGGAGATGGTGACCATATTTTCATGTACTTGTTGATTGATTTTATGTCCTCCTCTGAGAAGTGTCTGTTCAGGTTCTTGGCCCATTTGTTGTTTGGGTTATTTGTTATCTTATTGACTAATTTTTTGAGCAGCACCTTTTCATCTGGAGGCCCCAGGTGAGATATCCGGGAGCGGTGAATGGAAGACCTCAAGGGAGTCCTCTCGGGGTAAGTAAGGTGCCTCTTTCTGGTTTCGGGTTTCAGGCTAGGGCGTGGCAAAGTGGCTGTTGGTGAAGAGCATTAGCTCTCTCCTATGGTGTGACAGACGTGTCACAGAGCCAAGATCACGTCCCTGAGGGACACTCCGGAGGACTAGGGAATTCAAGGAATAGTAGTTTCCTCAACTCGGTTATGTTTTGCTTCAGGATTTGATTTGCCAGCCCATCAGGTTTTGCCGGTAACTCAGTTTTGGTCATTGTTCTGAACTCATGTTGAGTTTACTGTCTGTTTTTATTGTCTAACCCATCAATATTTTCCAGTTACTCAGTTCAAATCTTTGTCTTGGACTCATGTTAAACGTTTACTGTTTGTCTTTGTGTTGTGTTTGTGTCTTCAATGTCCCTGTTTGAGTAACTCCCATTATGGGACAAAGCACTTCCTCTTCTCTGTCCCTGACCCTTGATCATTGGACTGATGTCCACTCAAGGGCCCAGAATCTTTCTTTTTCAGTAAAACACCGTACCTGGCAGACTCTCTGTGCTTCAGAATGGCCCATCCTCGAATTCAGATGGCCCCAGAAGAATCCTTCCACTTTCCTCTAATCCGAAAATTCAGAGATATTGTCATTCAGCCGGGGCCACGTGGCCACCCAGATCAACAGCCATATACTCCTTCCCCAACATTCCTATCATTCAAACTTTCCGCTCCTCTCCCTCTTCCTTCCATTCTCCCTGAGTCACAAGACTGGACACTCCACCCCCTCCTTATTGTCTACTCTCCCTCCCCAACCCCCAACACAGTTCCTGATGATCCTCCCACCGCTGACTCAGCCTCTCCACTGCTAGAGGCAATTGGGCCAGACCCAAGCCCTCCAGGGGACTTCCCCACAGCAGCAGCAACCCCTCCTCCCCTGGAGGAAGATGGGCAACCTAAAAGAACCCACCGGCGATGGATAATAGAAAACTCAGAAGCCCCTGTGATGCTCTCTCTCCATCCCTATGGGCCCATGAACCGACCCAACTGGGACCCCAACACCTTTGAAGGTAGGAAGCATCTGTCCACTTATCGCCGGGCTCTAATAGCGGGTCTCAGAGTGGCCGCCAGAGAGCCGACCGATTTAGCAAAGGTAAGAGAGATTATCCAAGGGCCTAATGAGTCTCCCTCTATGTTTCTGGAGAGAATTATGGAAGCATATAGAAAATATACTCCTTTTGATCCTCA
Source organism: Callospermophilus lateralis (assembly GCF_048772815.1). Classification (NCBI taxonomy): domain Eukaryota; kingdom Metazoa; phylum Chordata; class Mammalia; order Rodentia; family Sciuridae; genus Callospermophilus; species Callospermophilus lateralis. The sequence continues at coordinate 274,763 of NW_027512582.1, read as the reverse complement.
GGCAGATGACCAAAAGGCATTTGTTACAATGGCCTTTATTGAGCAGGCTGCCCAAGATATTAAGAGAAAGTTACAATGTCTAGATGGGTTACAAAATACGACCTTAAGAGATTTAGACAGAGAAGCTGAGAAAGTATATTATAAGATATATATTATAAGTATATATTATAAGTATATAAGTATATTATAAGAGAGAAACTGAGGAGGACACGGAACAGAGGAGAGAGAAGGAAAGGGAAGAAAAAAAGGATGAAAGGAGCAAAAGGCAGACAAAAGCATTGGCTAAGATTTTCTTCACAGCAGCAAATACGCCAGAAATTAAAAAGCAGGGAGTCAGAAAGGGATACTTGGGCCCACGCCAAAGGCTTTCCCTGGCCTCAGATCAATGTGCCTACTGTAGAGAAAAAGGACACTGAGTCAAAGAGTGCCCCAAAAAGAAGAAGCCACGGCAGCCCGCCATGCTGACTCTAGAAGAGGACTAGAAATGTCAGGACTCGGATCCCCTCCCCGAGCTCAGGGTAACATTTGAAGTGGAGGGGCCTCCAGTGAACTTTGAAGTGGATACAGGAGCAGTATACTCAGCCTTTAAGGCTTCTCTGGGCCCCATATCAAATAAATGGTCCCTAGTTCAAGGGGCTAATGGCACTACTTATCGGGCTTGGACAACTAAGAGGATTATGGAAGTAGAAAAATGTAAAGTCCACCACTCTTTCCTAGTAATCCAAGAATGCCCAGCCTCATTGATGCACAGGGATCTGTTAACCAAACTCGGGGCTAGAGTAACCTTTAACCCTGATGGTCCCCAAGTGGATGTTCTAAAACCTTCAGTAAAAACTCCCATAGTCACAGAATTGACTATGTCCATAGAAGATGAACATCAACACTTCGTGCCCCCTAGGACTGATCAAAGAGGCAAACTACAACAGAAATGGATAAAAGATTATCCTAATGCCTGGGCAGAAACTGCTGGGTTAGGTCTAGCCATAAAACAACCTCCAATAGTAGTAGAATTAAAAGCCTCTGCCTCTGCAATCAGTGTTAAACAATATCCTCTAAGCAAAGAAGCTAAGGATGGGATAAGTCACCATATTCAGAAATAATTGGCCCTTGGGGTCCTAAGGCCCTGTCAATCAGCCTGGAATACCCCCCTGCTACCAGTAAGAAAGCCAGTAACTAGGGACTACAGTCCTGTTCAAGACCTAAGAGAGATCAACAACAGAGTGCAGGACATTCACCCCACAGTACCCAATCCATATAATTTGCTTAGCACTCTGAATCTGGACCGGGAATGCTACACTGTGCTGGACTTAAAAGATGCTTACTTCTGCTTGCCCCTACATAAGGACAGTCAGTTGCTGTTTGCTTTCGAGTGGATAGACCCAGAAACTGGAACATCTGGCCAAGTAACCTGGACTAGACTCCCACAGGGGTTCAACCCCCCCCCACACTCTCTTTGATGAAGCCCTCCACAGGGACATAAACAACTTCAGAACTGCACACCCCGAAGTCACACTACTCCAATATGTGGATGATCTGCTACTGGCAGCGGACACCAAGGAAAACTATGAGTCTGGGACCCAAGCACTATTATCCGAGCTTGCTCGGCTTGGATATAGGGCTTCTGCCAAAAGGCCCAAATTTGTCAGCAAGAAGTAATCTTCCTGGGTTATTCTCTTAGGGGTGGCAAATGATGGCTAACTGAGAACAGAAAACAAACCATTGTGCAGATACCACCCCCATCTAATAAGAGACAACTCAGAGAGTTTCTTGGGACTGCTGGATTTTGCAGGTGATGGATTCCTGGGTTCGCCTCTCTGGCTGCCCCTTTATACCCGCTGATAAAGTGGAATGCCCAATTCCAATGGACCCCTGAGCACCAACAAGCTTTTGATAATGTCAAAAAAAGGTGCTGCTATCTGCTCCGGCCTTAGCACCCCCAGATATAGATAAACCCTTCACTCTCTACATTGAGAAAAAGAAAGGAATAGCATGGGGAGTGTTCACTTAGACTTTGGGACTTTGGAAAAGGCCGGTAGCATTCTTATCAAAAAAACTGGACCCAGTGGCTACTGGGTGGCCCCGTTGCTTAAGAGCTATAGCAGCGGCAGCGCTTCTAATAAAAGATGCTCATTAATGAACGTTGGGACAGAAGCTATCCATTATAGCCCCCCATGCCCTGGAGAGCATCATCTGTCAACCTCCAGATAGGTGGCTATCAAACTCCAGAATAAACTACTACCAGAGCCTCTGGATTAGCAAAGACAGAATAACTCTTAGACCTTCTGCTCCACTCAACCTGGCTGCCAGAAGAATCATCAGGACCTGTCGCTCATGAGTGTCAACACATACTGGCAGAGGAAACCAGTATAGGACGAGACTTGAAGGATCCAGCCACTGCCTCACCCTGAAGTCGTATGGTTTACGAAAGAGAGCAGCTTCCTCCAAGATGGTATGTGGTGGGCTGGAGCAGCAGTAGTTAGCAAAACTAATGTCATCTGATCCTCTGGTCTCCCAGAAGAGACATCAGTCCAAATGGCAGAACTGATTGCCCTTACGAAAGCATTGGAACTAGCAACAGGCAAAAGGGCCACCATATACACTGATAGCCACTATGCATTTGGCAATGCTAATGTGCACAGGGCTATTTACCAGCAAAGGGGGCTATTAACCTCCACTGGGAAAAAAATAAAGAACAAAGTTGAGATTCTCCACCTTCTCTCAGCAGTGAAGGGCACTAAGGAACTAGCTATAGTGCACTGTCCAGGGCACCAGAAGGGAAACGACCTCGTTGCAGTTAAAAACAGAAGGGCAGATGAGGAAGCTTAATTGGCAGCCCTAAACGGAGTGACTCTGTTAACTTTTTCCACACCAGGGGGATCAACATTCAGGAGACTTGGCCACACTGGAACATTCAGGCAACTTATCATCTGAGGAGACAGATGCAGAACTCTGGGACCCTACAGAGCCAAGTTTACAATTTCAAAAAGCCCACCTTTATGTCAAAGACGTACACTAGCTCACCCACTTAAGCTCAAAGAAGTAATAGGCACACTTAAAGGACCGAAGAAAGGATTTTTTATTGACTGACTTACAGAGGAAAGAAATAGCTTAGAAGGTGACTAGAGCTTGTCAAGTCTGCCAATTAGTTAATGCTTACCCATCCAAGCTTCCTGCAGGGAAGCGCTTACGAGGAACCAGACCAGGACAATTTTGGGAAGTGGACTTTTCCTGAAATTAAGCCAGGAAGGTATGGACTTAAATATCCCCTAGTCTTTGTAGATACTCTTTCAGGATTGGTTGAAGACTTCCCCATGAAGAAAGAAACGGCTCAGACGGTGCTCAAAAAGATTCTAGAAGACATTTTTCCAAGGTTTGGCCTGCCTAAGGTAATAGGGTCCAATAATGGACCTGCATTTGTTGCCCAGGTAAGTCAGGGATTCACCAGGACCCTGAAGATTAATTGGAAGTTACATTGTGCTTATAGATGCCAGAGCTCAGGACAGGTAGAAAAAATGATTAGAACCATCAAAGAGAATTTAAAGAAATTAAGCTTGGAGACCTGCATAAAAAAATTGGACTATGCTCCTACCTTAAGCACTGTTTCGTGCAAAAAGTACACCCTCTGCCTCTTTGTGTAAACTCACCACTTATGAAATTCTCTATGGTGCCCCTCCTTTAGTAAGGGACCTAACCCCAACTCTGAGACTTAATGATTCCTTTCACACCCCCTTGCTTGACAGACTTAAAGCCCTTGAACAAACCCAGCACCCAGCGATACCTGTGGAAACAGTTGGCCAGTGCTTATCAGCCTGGAGACGAGGGAACCCCACATCGATATCAAGTGGGAGTCTTCGTCTACGTGAGACGGCATCAGGTATCATCCCTGGAACGCCGCTGGAAAGGACAATACCAGGTGCTGCTTATAACACTTACAGTGGTGAAAGTGGATGGAATCACTTCCTGGATCCATGCCACACATCTCAAGCCTGCGCCCTGTCCAGCCTCCGGCTGGAAACTGGAACAGACTGGTAACCCTCTCAAGTTGCGTGTCCGTCGTGTGGGTAAGGCTATGGATTCTTCCCCTGACCACCAGCAGTCCTAATCACCATCAGCCTGTTCAGCAACAATGGCAGCTATAAATCCTACTGGGCAAGTAGTGTGGTCTATTTCACATACAGCCCTCTTATGGACTTGGTGGCCATCTCTCTACCTGGACATTTGTCAGCTTGACATAGGCCTCTCTGACTGGGATCTCCCTGACATAGAGGACTTCACACAGATCCCACTCAAACCCAAACCAGGGCAACATAGACCACCTTACCCCATGAATTATGGATATCATCTTCCCCAGCTCAGGTGTAAACTAGCCAGTCTTGATTTTTATGTGTGCCCAGCTGATTTCTTAAGTCGCAAACAGGCCCAAACCTGTGGAGGACCCAGTGACTTTTATTTAAGATCTTGGGGTTGTGAACAAACGGGAGCTACATGGTTGAACCCAAACTCCGCAGACAGTATCATTCAGGTAGGAAAAAATGACACCTGGATTGATCCCAAGAAATGTGCCACTAGCCAAGTTGTGTCAAAAACTCGCTGAGGAAAGAATAGTCTATGTTACCCCCTCAATATAACTTTCACTTCCAAAAAAAGGGGCTACCTCAGAACAACATGGTCTATGGGAAATACATGGGAAATGCGATTCTATATTTATGGCCCTCGTTATGACTTTGGTCACTGGTTCACCATCCTGCTTAAAAAGGAAGAAAATCCCACAGCAATAGGGCCCAATCCCCTCAAGCCAGGAATTAAGCCTCCAAAACCTCCCATGCCTAGATCTACCAGAACCCCTCAACCATCTCATACTTCCCAGTTTCCATCTTTGCCTACTTCCCCAGTCCAGAGTACAGCTGACTCCTGCCCCTGGGAACTAATTAAAGGAACCTTAATTGTACTGAACTCCACACAGTCAGAACTCCTTGCATTTCAACCCATGTATTTGACAGCTTTGTAAATTATTGTTTAATGGTTCAGATACTTCCCAGGGTGGTTTATTATGATGCAGAATCATTTTAAGGTCTACTAGGGGGACAAACAACCTGATTTTGCTGGCATCCAGTGTCCCTTACTATAGCCATCCTATTGAGGATAGGAGCTGCTGCAGGAGTGGGTACAGGAACAGCTGCTATGATCCATGGGTCACAACAAATGGCCTGATTAGAAACAGCAATAGATCAAGACTGGAATACATTAGAGACCTCCATCACAGTGCTGTAGGAATCCTTAAACTCTCTCTCTGAAGTTGTTTTACAGGACAGGCGAGGATTAGACCTCCTCTTCATGAGGGAGTGGGGCCTCTGTGCTGCACTGAGAGAAGAATGTTGTTTTTATGCTGACCATACTGGAGTTGTAAAAGAATCCATGAGTAAATTGAGAAAATGCCTTGAAGAGCGCCAGAGAGAAAGGGAGATTCAACAAGAGTGGTTTGAGTCATGGTTTACCCAGTCCCCCTGGTTAACTACACTCCTATCAGGCTTAGCTTGACCCCTGATCATCCTTATGGTGTTGCTAACTTTGGGACCTTGTTTGCTTAACCGCATAGTTTCGTTTCTCCAGGCTCAAATTGGGCAGGAAAAACTCATGGTAATCAGACAGAAATACGCTCCACTGGCAGAAATAGAGTGTGAGACCCCGCAATAATTATGATCCATTACTTTTAAGATTAAATGTAGTAAGAAAAAGGAGTGGGAAATGAAAGAATAAAAGAAATTAAAATTGAAACATAAAGAACCAGGTTTTGTAAAGTTTCCAAGCTGCACTCAGAACCTGAAATTCCTGTGGCAGTTAAGACAATTCCCGGAACTGCCAATTAGATGTGTGTTGAAATCTTCCCTGACCACCTAGTTGCTAAACAACCCCTTCCCAGAAACCGTGCAGCTCATCACGTATACATCTCAGGGCTTCAACCAATCAGTTTAAACGTATACCCCTTCTCAGGGCTAACCAATCACCCCCTGTCCGACCTCTTCCTGCCAATGAATGTGCTAATCATGTTTTTGGGTTGTTATTTGATTTTCCCGTGGTATGTTGATTTGCTAAAGGAGGCTATGATGTATGCAAAGTCCCTGCCCTCTCTAAAGAATGTAAATAAACTCTGCTCAAGTTGTTTTTGGGGCTCTTTGTTCTTTGCTCCTCTGAAGTTAGCTCTGAGCCGCAGCATGCTGGACGCCCAATAAACCTTTTGCTGTGGCATGAGACAGTCTCTTGGTGGTCTTTTCCTCCGACTTTTGACCGACCTTTTTACCTATGAAGGACCTGAGAGAGCAAAAGTCAAATCCATGTCAACTTCCATGTCAAACATCCTGGTCAGAATGAAGGAATGTGTCTGAATCAGCCTCTCTCTTCTTAATGTAGATTAAATGGATCAAACCAGGCCTGTGTACAGAGCTGTTCCCAGATGCCTATGGTTGATATACCATTCTAACTTGTGAAAGTGTCACAGGAAGTAGGGCCAGCCTCCATCTCATGGGACCTTTGGAAGCAACTGTTAGAACAAAGTGGTTTTCCATCACAGTGACCTCATTCAGTTCCTGAAGGAAGTGACCTACCACACTTCCTTGGTGATGGAACTTTCTGAACTTGGGATCCAGGAAGCCATGCACCCAGAGCAAGTCTTAGTTTCAGTCCCAGTGGTCTCAATTGTTTGAATTTACCAAAGACAGAGTCAGTGTTTCTTGGTACCTACTTATGTGATGATGGCCAAATTTCAGGGAGCTCTGAAGAGTGGCTTTTTCTGAGAAAGCAGGTAGTGGCTCAACCATGGCTCCTGACAACTTCTAAAAGTTTGAAAAGAAGACCAGATCTGAGATTGGACAGGCCATTTCGTGGGAACATATTATGGCTCACCAGTCAGAGGACACTCAGGATAGTCACAGCCATACTTGGGGGAAGGAGTTGCCGTTGTGGGTGTCGGTGTGAGTTTGTGGTTTTGTCTCATGTTCTGAGAATAGGTAGGAATGGCGGTTTGTAGGTTTGGACTGGAAAGTTTCTAGAAAGTCGTTTGACAACACGAGTGTTTCTATGTCTGTGTATCCCACTGTATCCGTGGTTGTAGACATTTGAAATGCGAATGCATCAATGGTTGTGTCCTGTCTAGTATAAAGCTTGCCAGCATTCTTCCCACCCAATTTAAAAATGGAGTGCGGCTTGCCTAATGGATGGTGAACAGCTACTATCTTCCTAAGTTCCTCTTTTCTTCCTGAATACTGGCCACTCTCCAGAGTATCCTCATGGTTTTGTTTCCAAGATATGTACCACGTCCAAGCTCTGTTACATGACCATGTACTGGATAGCTGAAGGGAATGCGAGCATCTCAGAAAACTCAGATATCAGTGTGACCAGTAATGTCTCAGTGGAGAAACCCTGCTTTGGGCCATTTTCTTACTTATGATTCTATTACCCTTAATATCAGGAAGGTCTTTGCCTCAGGCCACCCTTTTGTGAAGCCTGAAGAAAATAGTTTTCAAATGGAAATGAATGGGCATCACCTGTGGCTCTTTGCTTAATTGCTTTCGAAAAGGATGTGTCTGAAACAGCCACTTGGCCCGGTGGGGTGGCAGTGGCTTAGATTCTCAGCACCTGATGGATCTAAAGAAAGTTTCCAAGTGTGCATCCAAAACCAAAATGGCCAAAAGAGCAGTCATTGTGGATGAAGTCTCTCACTTTCCTCTGTAAGCTTCCTGAGCTAAATCAAGTGAGAATAGGGATCATTTGGGTCAAATCATTTCTTCAAATCCCTGCAGAGCCTAGCCGATAGGGGCTTGGGTTTTCTATGATACCAATTCACATAAAGAATCTATACCAGACAGTCATTAGGCCTCAAATTGGAGAAGCAGATCAGATATAGGGCAGGCCTATTTGATCACTCTTGGTTCACAGCAAGGGTGTCCAGGCCACCCTGACTTTAGGCAAATGAGGGGCAAGCGTGCTTATTTTGAACAGTGTATTGGGCTGTGCCCTTCATGGAAACCTCCAGCCAGAGTTTATGATGAGTGTCTATGTGGAAGAAGATGAGGAGCATGTGGGAGTGTTTTAGTTTTAATTGTGGTCATTTGTGTGGTGGTTGTAAGAGATGCCTGGGTCCACCTGGGCTTGAACTCTGGTGTGATTCCTCTTAGAGAATGCGTTATGGAACTGACTTCAGAGAAGTATCGCCATGAATTGTGTTGGGATTTTAGGAGGCCACACATGAGAGTCGCCCTTGGACACCGAGATCTAAGCCCAGAGTGGCTTTCCACAGAGCACTGGGAATCTCAGCCAGGATATCACATGATTTTTTTTCTGAAAGACTTGGAAGCCATAGTTGAGAGTCAAAACACACATGGACCTTACATTGTAGACCTCAATGGGGCTGGCTTCATGTGACCTTTTGGCCAGTCTTTGGGAACCCTTGCCTGTGAGAGTTCTCTAGATTATTCATTGAAATGTGCTTCCTCTAAATTTAATGGTTCCTTAATGAATTGAAACCCACAGTTTCTCCAACTTCGTCTTTGAAAATGGCTAGATAAATACCATGAAATTTTTGAACTTCCCATGGCCACCTGCCACTGGAGAACCTTTGGATGTACAGTTGCTGATCCTGAGTGTACCAGACAGTGCCTTGATTGACTGGGTTTTATGAAAATGGTGTAGAACAGAGATGCCAGTATGTTGGGGCCTGCTGAGTAGTGGGCCAAAAGCTGTTGTGTGCAGCTGTGTGATAAAACATCTGTGGTCGGGACATGTGATTCTGCCATTGACTTCCAAATGACTTGTGGCTGACATGTTACAGACAGGAATCACTTATATGTCTGAAACCTCTCCATAAAAGGCATTTTGTTATATGGAGACGTTTCAGGGCAATGTTCAGAATCAGGTTGCTATGGTCAAAGGGTCAAGCTATGTGGGATAGAAGCCTGGTTGGTGCATTCTCCTGCAGACCCTGACCCACCACACGTGACAGGACTCCCTACATCACTGTGTACCAGTTGAAGTCATTGTATTTCATGAGGCAAATACCAAACTCCCAGTGCAGTAGAAAGAAACACCATGAAAAGTGGAGGATGACCAAATGGCTTCACAGTCCACATGCGGAGACACTTAGCTTTCAGTGGCCACAGTTTACCTACAGAGAGAAGTCAGCACTGCTTCCTCATGTTCTTTGGAAAAATTGAAACAATATCCTCCAGGTCTCATAGATGTAGACCCAGCTTTGATGGTCTCATTTGAATGGAAGCTAAAGCTTCTGACAACAACATATATGTCGAGTGCCCATCGTCAAAGGCAGTTTCTCAAGAAGTCTTTAGTCCGGCAGAGCTCCAGGTTTGTGTAGTGTTTACCTTTTAGACCAGGTTGCAAGAAAAGACCACTGTCTCCAATTAAAATCAGATTAAAGCAAGCTTATTATTTCCACCACCCTGGCTGCCTCTCCCTCCCAAAACGTTGGGAACAGGAGAGCAGCCCAGCTTTATAGCCCAGAAAGTTACCCAAAAGTGGGGTTAAAAATAACAGAATTCTGACAAGCATCACACTAATGGTATTTTACATTTTTGTTTGCTGGCCCCAACATCAGAATTTATGAGGACCATTAGAGCCTCAGAGAGTGTCGTCTGGCCAAGGAAGGCCAATATTTATGAGGTGTCAACAAAGTTTCAGAGAGGGCTGTTATCTGGTCAGAGAGCCAGGCATGGGTGAGTTCAAGGCACGGGCAGGCTTTCCAAGCAGGTTCAGATCTTGCTGCAATTTATAGTTAAGCCAAAATTATCTTTTCACGGCTTTGTGGCAAGATGGCTGCCAATTTTAATAAAAGATCAGGTTGGGTCAATCATTCCCCCCTTTTCTAATGTGTTTTTTTCATATATTTGATTGGGTAGGAAGAGCACTGTGGGAATTTTAATCCCTCAGGTAATAGTCTCCCGATTTTTTGAACTCACCCAAAAACAGGTCTCCCTGATTTTACCTGACTTAATTAATTACTTATATTGATATTCTATTTATTTTTGTCTCCATTGTTGTAAGAAGAGAGGCGTCACTCATTTAGACTTCTTCTGAGCTGAGAGAGGGTGACGGTGACGTGAGGGGGCACCGCCTGAGGGACATTAGTCGCCTTTTAGAAGTCAGTTAGGTTTGAAGTCTGGATGGGGAAGAACAGGTAGTAAAGTCATCTGGGAATGGGTTCTTCTATGAGAGAAACAAAAAAACATGAGTACTTAATAAATGTTGCAGCAGCTGGAACATGTCACTGTATAGAAGTTCCCTCACCAGTCTTTAATATCCCCAGTTATCAGGACTGTCAACTTAATATTTAACTTTTAGTGTTACATTTGTCCCTCCCCATAAGATTCAGTTTAATAATTTAATGTCATCTGATCTTGCAAAATATTTTTACTAGTATGACCTCTGTGTCTAATAGAGAAACCTTTAATTCTCTTACTCATTGCTGGATAATCATACTAACAAATACCAAGCCTATGTGTTTAGGTTAAGAATATCTGTAGGCCTTCAACTAAAAACTTCTGCCACTGGCAGATAATCTTGATAGCCTCTTTTTATAGTTATCAGGCATTCCTGTCTGAGAATCCTTCTTTGTAGCCTCCAGTCTTACTTATTTTGGGAGGCTAACATAAAGTGTATACCTTAAAATATTATTATTACTATTATTATATAAAATGCCCAGAAATGGCTGTAATTTGTTTTTAACTGTCTTTTCTAAGTGTTTAAGATGAAGCAGTCAAACTGACTTTTGTTTCTATCTATTCTGAACACTCAGCTGAGATTTTATGGGAGTCATTCCTGGGGAAACTTGAGAGCAGCTTCTCAGTTCTGCTAGTGCCATTTGCGCTAGGTGGGTCCAGGTCTTGCTTGACCATGTGGCTTCCCTCGGAAGCATCAGGGATGTTTCCCTTCTCTGATGACTCTCCTCTTCTTAGCAAATGCACTGATTGGCTTTCTGTTCTCCAGTGGTCTCATTAATCTCCCTGATCAGGAGGTTATGCGGTTCAGAGTTGCAAAGCTCTTTAGAGAAGTCCGCTGTTCCCTGGATACAGACTGACTCAGAGGGCAAGAGCCAAATATTGGTTTTCTTGTCCCTTTTCATATAACTTTAATTTTAAATCCTAATCTTAAACATCCATCAAATAAATTTTAACAGACTTATATAAAGAATACTGGGCTTTAATGTCTATAATTTAAAATTATTTATCTTTTTATTATTTGGGATCTGTATTATTCTGTCTGTCTTGTAGGTGATGGCTAATTATCTTAAATTAACCAATGTTGTGTTCTTAAAGCAACACTGCTGTAAAACACTAACAGGGAATCTTTATATCACCCATAAGGAAATTACAAAATAAAATTAACAACAGTAAACAAACTTAGTTCGTGTAATAGCTACCCTAAAATTTTTGGCTGAGTTATACATTATATCCTCTGTTTGAGATGCTAGTAATGTTGACAGGAAAAAAAAAAAAAACTTTTGAAAATAACTTTAAATGAAATAACATCTGACCTACTGCTTTCGCAGTCATTCTCACATAATAAGATGGGACACAGAGCCTTATCTCAGGTAAGGCAGGGCTCATTATTAATCTTAAGTGTTTTAATTCTAAAGCTAATCTTTGTTTTTTAAATATCATTTTACAAAGTTTACATAAATTATTTGAGGTCACATGAACATTAGCTAACACCGTATGATATAGCTTTTAAAACATGAATTAAAAAAAGGCTGAAAGTTTTTAACCTTTACATAGATTAGGCTCTCATTAACTTAAAATACATTTAAATTGTTCCCCAATATAAAAAGTAACATAAAAGTTTACATATCTTATTGACAACAGGTAAATAAATCCTATATATATATATATATATATATATATATATATATATATATATATATATATATATATATTACCATACAACTTCAGAACACCACCTTGATATAATGCTCTTTTAAAGTTTCTACCTTACAGACTTGTATACCTGGAAGATATGAGCACATTAATAGCATCACAATTGCATTGATGTTTCTACATTAACCAAGTTTAGCTTTTAAAGAAATGGCAGTACAGTGCTCTAAAATAACAGTTCTTATTTAATCAGTTGTTTAATTTTTATGGTTGCTTGCTCTAGAAAAATAAAACTTAATAACCACAATGTTATGGCTAAAATTATGTTTTGAGAAATTTTTGTCTCTTTAACACATGACTGATTTTTACAATCTTATACAGACTTTAGGACAAACTTATACAGACCTTAGTAAATCAATCAGATATCTAACAAAAGTACTCATGAATGAGTAATCCCATATCAAATTTACTTTACTTATTTATCAAAATATTAGACAAATGTATTGAACAGTGTACCATTTTTTGTTGAAGAAAAAGTTCTAGAACCAAGGCATATTAGGCCTTTTGTCGGCATTAATATTTTATTAGATTTTTGAACACCTAGAAAAACTTGTAAGGTTAAATTTAAAGACATTTATTTTTATCTGTTTATCCAATTTAAATTGCACCAATTAAATCATGAGAATTTAAGATCTTTGGATCCACGTTTTAAAATTTGTTTATATGAGTGCTTTTTTTATGAGTGCTCCTTATATGTGTTAATTTGTATAACATATATATGATATAGGGATATATGTATATATAGACATACAACACTAACAAAAGTGTGCACACATAATAATAGTAAAGGCCTTGTAGCTTTTTGCAGTTGAAATCTCCATTGCAATGTTTCAAAAACTCCACTGTTGGTCAAAGATAGAGCTGATCAGAAAAACATTAACCTAGGTCTGTAGGATCAAAATCATGAGCTCAAAAAAAGAATACAGAATCTAAGGAAAAAAAATAAGAGTCCTAGAAAAAATGACTGGCCAGTAATTAGTAAATAGCATACAATTTACCTTTTTTCCTGCCTTAGGCCTCAGATCAGTCTCCTACTGAGCTTGCAGGCTTCTTTCATTTGCATTTCAACAAAAGTCCTTGCTGAGGTCTGAAAGGAGCAGGGTAAAACTGCTATTCTGAGCAGACACCTCAGGCCTAAGGCATTTTAACCATAATTTTGAGGTTTGGATGTTGAAAATTATGATACAATTTTAAGATGAAATTCACAAAATTTTATATCTTTACATCTTGTTTTGTCAACAGATACCATAATATGATTTACTATCCTTGTCCAAATTAATGCACTGGTACACACTGTGATATTTTCTCAGTCTACCCAATTCAAAATTGGTGAAAAATAAAACTGAATGTTTGGGAAGTTACTTGCCAACTTGGAAGTAGAGTGCTTTAGTTTTCCATCCTAAGCATTTAAGTTATCTGGCATGAATTATCTGAAATCATAAACTAAACAATTCCCTAAACCCGACTTTTAACTGCAAGATTGAGCAATGCTACAAAAACCCATCCAGATACCAGATTGTTACAATAAAACACCATCATTTAGACACACATTGAACTAATATCATTCCCAAGAAACAATTTATAATATCAGCACATTATTGCACATGTCTTAAAGGGCCAGAAACAAAGACACAAGACAGACAGAAAGGAGCTCCAGACTATGGCTGACAGACAGAAGCCTTAAAAACAGAGCAGATAAGAGAAAAATCTCCTACACCAGTGGCAGGATACATGTCCTCACAAGGGGATCAGATGTTTTCACAGACGGCAACCTGAAATGTAATATCAAGGGTTTCCATGGTGACTTTACTGCATTTAGTGTCTCCTTTTTCTTTTTCTTTTTTTTAAGAAGACAGAGGTGGCATAATCCTTACAGTGCAGGGAACGAAGGAAGGAATTCCCTGAAGCAACAGGGCTTTGGTAGATCCTGGGAGTCCCTCAGTCCCTCCTTTTACTTATAGGATTAACTCCTCTGGTTTGGTTCCACCCCAATCTCGCTCCATCTCCTAACATTTCAGTAGTCAGCTCTCAAAAAGTTCCAGGGTCGGGGGGTTATCAAAATTTGTAACTTAAATTTCGGTTTCTGACCTTGAAGCGAATTAATACCTATTTAATAATGAGGACAGGGTTTGAGAAAAATAAAAATGGAGGTTTACTGCTTTGCTAACAAAGCAGAGACACAGGGGACTCTGCCCAAAGGTTGTGACTCTCTTGAACTGGAGCAACAAGGGGTTTTAAAGGAGTTTCCATTGTTAACCTGGGAGATACTCTGTTCTTTGGTGGCCAGCAGGCATTGCCCTCTGCAGTGGGTGAGTTCCAGGCTGCCAGCTAGGGGCTTCTCTCATCCTGCTTAACAAAGGGGGGTAAACTTCAACACAGTTTTTTAGAACACAGTCCAAAGGGTGTAAGGCTTACTTGCTTTATTACCCATTTTTACGTCCAATATCTTTAAGTTTTTACCACAGAAATCACACAACAAAATGCACAAAAACAAACAAACAAGAAAACATATAGAACACAGAACAAAACACAAAGAAACAGAAACCTGGTGAAGATACAGAAAAACAGAGGAGCAATGAAATGTCTTGCTGAAGCTCCGGGGTAGGAGCTCCTGCGTGCCCGGCTGCACCTTTCTACCCTTTCAGAGAAATTCCATACAGAACAGAACAGAGGACAGAACAATTCTTGTTACTGTCCTGGACAGGAGTACATGTGAGCCTCCCCAGGCCACCTCTCTGTCATCAGAAGACATCTCCCTTAACCGGATATCAGATGTTATAAAGGCACCACCTACCTATGGAGGCCTCCTCCACCAGGTGCTTGCTAATAGTTTTAGTGCGATGGTTCACTGCAGTGCTCCCTGGACCAAATGCTCACTCCAAGGCTTTGGAACTTGGCTCTCCAGCCCTGAGCCCTGGAGGAAAGGCCAGCGTCAGAATTTCCAGCAGTCTGGTCTTATGATCTGGTAACGTCATCTCGCTGGGGAACTCCAAAATGTTAGACCAGGATGCAAGAAAATACCACTGACTCCAATTAAAATCAAATTAAGGCAAGCTTATTAGTTCAACCGGCTAGGCTGACTCTCCTTCTCAAAACGGCTGGAAAAAGACAGCATCCCCACCTTTCCTACACCCCAGCTTTATAGCCCAAAAAGTTACACAAAAAGGGAGTATCAGAAAACAGAACTTTGACAAGCATCACACTAATTGTAGTTTACATTTTTTATTTGCTGGCCCCAGCATCAGAAATTATGAGGACCATTAGAGCCTCAGAGAGGGTCGTTGTCTGGCCAGGGAAGGCCAATATTTATGAGGTTTCAGTAAGGTTTCAGAGAGGGCTGTGATCTGGTCAGTAAGACAGGCATGGGTGAGTTCAAGGCATGGGCAGGCATTCCAAGCAGGTTCAGAATTTGCAGTAATTTATAGTAAAGCAAAAATTATCTTTCCATGGCTTTGTGGCAAGATGGCTCCCAATATTAATGAAAGATCAGGTTGAGTGATCACCCCTGTCCCTTCCTTTTGGAAACTCCTCTACCACCTCCAAGGTTGTGAACTCCTGAGCATTTTCCATTCCAGATAAGTATTCACAGAATGTCTAACTCTTCTCCTCTAATTGTGTCTTACTTGGGGCAAAGGTAATGTCAAAGCATTGTTCTGGATGAGAGTGGGAAGATTATTGTATATCACATATTTGCATACACATTGGATTCATTTTCCAATTTTCCATTTGAAATACTGAATTCCTGGCACTAACCCATACCCTACTAGACTCTGACTAATAATCCTAATATGATGGTGAAACATAACCCAAGCAGAATAGAAATACAAGCCGTTCAGAGGAGGCATGGTGTGTAGTTGGAATTGCCTTTTGCATTATATAGTATTGAATCTAGTCAATTTTTTTTTGAAATAATTCTACATGTGTTTTTAAAGTTAACAAAAATGGGAATCCTGTCTCCCTTTCTCTGTAGCACATGTATTTTTATATGCACATAGAGAATCCTACCTGGTATCACACGTACATACTTGTGAGGTGGCTGAATTGGCAGATACAAATTGTGAGAAGAGATCACTACTCCTAAACGCTGTTCAAACTGAAAATTCAACCTATGGATGAGCTTCCTAGTTCAATAACATTATACATAAATCCATGTTCAGTAAAATGAATATTTTTGCATCTGTGGATTATATATATTTCATGATGAATTTCGATTGGCATATATATTGCTACTTTTTTTCTTTTTTTGGTTGTTCAAAACGTTACAAAGCTCTTGACATATCATATTTCATACATTAGATTCAAGTGGGTTATGAACTCCCATTTTTACCCCAAATAAAGATTGCAGAATCACATTGGTTACATATCCACATTTTTACATAATGCCCTATTAGTTAATGTTGTATTCTGCTACCTTTCCTATACTCTATGATCCCCCCTCTTTCCCCCTCCCATCTTCTCTCTCTACCCCATCTACTGTAATTAATTTCTCTCCTTGTTTATTTTCCCATTCCCTTCACAACCTGTTATGTGTAATTTTGTATAACAATGAGGGTCTCCCTTCATTACCATGCAATTTCCCTTTTCTCTCCCTTTCCCTCCCACCTCATGTCTCTGTTAATGTAAATCTTTTCTTCCTGCTCTTCCTCCCTGCTCTGTTCTTAGTTGCTCTCATTATATCCAAGAAGACATTTGGTATTTGTTTTTTAGGGATTGGCTAGTTTCACTAAGCATAATCTGCTCTATTACCATCTATTTCCCTGAAAATTCCATGATTTTGTCATATTTTAGTGCTGCGTAATACTCCATGGTGTATAAATGCCACATTTGTTATCCATTCATCTATTGAAGGGCATCTAGGTTGGGTCCACAGTGCAGCAATTGTGAATTGTACTGCTAAGAACATCGATGTGGCAGTATCCCAGAGTTACACTATTTTAAGGTCTTCAGGAAATAGTCCAAGAAGGGCAATAGCTCGGTCAAATTGTGGTTCCATTCCAAGCTTTCCCAGGAATCTCCATACTGCTTTTCAAATTGGCCGCACCAGTTTGCGGAACAGCTCTCCTCATAGGCCTCATTTGGTCCATCTTCTCTACATTAAGAAGAGAGAGGCTTACTCAGACACAACCCTTCATCCTGACCAGGTTGTTTGCCAGGTTGTTTTGGTCTTTCAGGTCTTTCATAGCTGCCTACATCTTCTCCAGGGATCAAATATGCATGGACCTTTGAGGTTCTCAGTAGGTGGCAGATCCCCTACATTGCTGTATTGCAAGACGAACCCTGTCCCTTCTCTTTTGTAAAGTTAGATTGAGGGAACAGTGTATGGTTAGGGTTAATAACATGTTCAATTTGGGTTCGGAATCATTCTGATTGATGAATAATGGTATTGGGAACCTGCGATATTTATAAAACTATAGAGGTGAAATATAAGTATAAAAACAGAAATCTAGGTAAGATTTGTAGCCCAGAAGGGAATGAGGCCCTTTATTGGGATACTTAGCTTTTAATTATGTTCTGCACGTTTGTCTCAGATAAATTGATAATCAATGGCATAGGACCTTGTACCTTGGAAGATTGATTGTAGAAGAGAACATCCACTCAAATTTGGATAGTCGGTAGGATTAGGAAGAGAGTCGGTAGGTTTAGGAAGAAGAGTGAGTATAAAATTTGGATCAAATGTTCTTTAGCAATACGGTTTCATTTACACAGTGAATGTAAATGTCAGCACATGCGAAGAGTCAGTCACAATGATGAACTGCGGAAAATATAGGAAAGAAGATATCAATAGAGACATTACAAAATCAGGCAATTGTAAAGTGAATGATAGGTTTACACATTTTCAACAGGATCGAGATTGAATACATAATTTTAGGAAGAAACAAATATGTAGTCACCAATAGAAATGACATTTGAAAGCATTATGCAAACTGGAAATGGATGTTTTTAGTAATCCATATTCAACTTCCATTTAGGATTTGGTGCAATCATAAGTGTGACCTTTGCATTTTGTGCCCAGAAAATTATTGTGATAAAATATATATGTAGATCATGTGACATGAGTATTTTTTCCACCATTTCTGTGAGCAATATTTTAAGACATATAAATTAGTATTGGGGGTACAAAGTGGTGTACCCTGTGTCTATGAATATAGAGAAAATGCATGAATAGAACATACTGTAAATAAATAATATAACTGATTCCACTTTAAATAATGGATTGAATTGTTATCTGAAAATATATAAGAAATCATATATTGACATACAATCAATAATTCCAACCAGTTATATATCTAATTGTCATCTTAGGGTTATTGTTTATCATGAAGTGTGTGTGAGTTTTGCTTAAAAAGTGATTATGGAAGTCGAAAATAATGTGTTTGGAAAGAAGTCTCATGAAATTACCAGTCAAGAAATATGGAGGAATCCATGTGTTCTGAAGCAGGAAGTGATTGAAAGTGAAACAAATGCCTATAAATTTGCTAAATTGTCGATGAAATATATATCCTGTGATGTGCATAAACTGAGGAAATAGTATGTACCAGTGTTGAATAAAAATGAACGTCAAAGTACACATCATGTACCATTAGAATCTACTTGCATTGATGTTAAACTGGGTCAGTTACTGTAAAAATATTAGGATTCGCGTGCATCACTCACCGAAGTTAGTTTTCTTTTTTTTTTAATTTTTATTTATGCTTGTTCAAAACATTACATAGTTCTTGATACATCATATTTGTCACTTTGATTCAAGTGGGTTATGAACTCCCATTTTTACTCCGTTTACAGATTGCAGAATCACATCAGTTACACATGCATTGATTCACATATTGCCATACTAGTGTCTGTTGTATTCTGCTGCCTTACCTATCCTCTACTATCCCCCCTCCCCTCCCCTCTCCTCCCCTCTTCTCTCTCTACCCCCTCTACAGTAATAAATTTCTCCCCCTTGTATTATTTTTCCCTTTCTTCTTGTATGTAATTTTGTATAACCCTGAGGGTCTCCTTCCATTTCCATGCAATATCCCTTCTCTCTCCCTTTCCCTCCCACCTCTCATCCCTGTTTTAATGTTAATCTTCTTCTCATCCTCTTCATACCTATTCTGTTCTTAGTTAATCTCCTTATATCAAAGAAGACATTTGGCATTTGTTTTGAAGGGATTGGGTAGCTTCACTTAGCATAATCTGCTCTAGTGCCATCCATTTCCCTGCAAATTCTATGATTTTGTCATTTTTTAATGCAGAGTAATACTACATTCTGTATAAATGCCACATTTTTTAATCCATTCATCTATTGAAGGGCATATAGGTTGGTTCCACAGTCTTGCTATTGTGAATTGTGCTGCTATGTACATCGATGTAGCAGTGTCCCTGCAGCATGCTCTTTTTAGGTCTTTAGGGAATTGACCGAGAAGGGGAATAGCTGGGTCAAATGGTGGTTTCATTCCCAGCTTTCCAAGAAATCTCCATACTGCTTTCCAAATTGGATGCACCAATTTGCAGTCTCACCAGCAATGTACAAGTGTACCTGTTTCCCCACATTCTCACCAACACTTGTTGTTTGACTTCATAATGGCTGCCAATCTTACTGGAGTGAGATGGTATCTTAGGGTGGTTTTGATTCACCTTTCTCTGACTACTGTCCTCGGCCCATTTGTTGATTGGGTTATTTGTTATCTTATTGTTTAATTTTTTGAGTTCTTTGTATACTCTGGATATTAGTGCTCTATCTGAAGTGTTAGGAGGAAAGATTTGTTCCCAGGATGTGGGCTCCCTATTTTCCTCTCTTACTGTTTCTTTTGCTGAGAAAAAACCTTTTTAGTTTGAGTAAGTCCCATGTGTTGATTCTAGTTATTAACGCTTGTGCTATGGGTGTCCTATTGAGGAATTTGGAGGCGACCCCACAGTATGTAGATCGTAGCCAACTTTGTCTTCTATCAGACACCATGTCTGATTTGATATCAAGCTCCTTGATCCATTTTGAGTTAACTTTTGTGCATGGCGAGAGAAAGGGATTCAGTTTCTTTTTGTTACATATGGATTTCCAGGTTTCCCAGCACCATTTGTTGAAGATGCTATCATTCATCCATTGCATGCTTTTAGCCCCTTTATCAAATGTAAGATAGTTGTATTTTTTGGATTGGTTTCTGTGTCCTTTATTCTGTACCATTGGTCCACCCACCTGTTTTGGTACCAGTACCATGCTATTTTTGTTACTATTGTTCTGCAGTATAGTTTGAAGTCTGGTATCCCTATACCGACTGATTCACACTTCCTGCTTAGTGTTGTTTTTGCTATTCTGGGTCTTTTATTTTTCCATATGAATTTCATGATTGCTTTCTCTATTTCTACAAGAAATGCCGTTGGGTTTTGATTGGCATTGCACTAAACCTATAGAGAACTTTTAGTAATATCGCCATTTTGATGATGTTAGTTCTGTCTATCTATGAACAGGGTATATTTTTACATCTTCTAATATCTTCCTCTATTTTTCTCTTTAGGTTTCTGTAGTTTTCCTTGTATAAAACTTGCACCTCTTTTGTTAGGTTGATTCCCAATTATTTTTTTTTTTTTTTAGTATATTGTGAATGGAGTGGTTGTCCTCATTTCCGTTTCAGAGGATTTGTCACTGATATTCAAAAATGTCTTTGATTTATGAGTGTTGATTTTATATCCTGCCACTTTGCTGAATTCATTTATTTGCTCTATTAGTTTCTTTGTAGACCCTTTTGGGTCTGCTAGGAATAGAATCATGTCATCTGCAATAGTGATAATTTAAGTTCTTCTTTTCCTATTTATATGCCTTTAATTTCTTTCATCTCTCTAATTGCTCTGGCCAGTGTTTCGAGAACTATGTTGAACAGAAGTGGTGAAAGAGGGCATACCTGTCTTGTTCCAGATTTTAGGGGGAATGCCTTCAATTTTTCTCCATTCAGAAGTATGCTAGCCTGAGACTTAGCATAGATTGCTTTTACAATATTGAGGTATGTTCCTGTTATCCCTAGTTTTTCTAGAATTTTGAACATAAAGGGATGCTGTACTTTGTCGAATGCTTTTTCTGCATCTATCGAGATGATCATATGGTTCTTATTTTTAAGTCTATTGATGTGATGAATAACATTTATTGATTTCTGTATATTGAACCAGCCTTGCATCCCACGGATGAATCCTACTTGATCATGGTGCACAATTTTTTTGATATGCTTTTGTATCTGATTTGCCAGAATTTAATTGAGGATTTTTGCCTCTAGGCTCATTAGAGATATTGGTCTGTAGTTTTCATTCTTTGAAGTGTCTTTGTCTGGTGTAGGAATCAGAGTGATGTTGACCTCATAGAATGAATTTGGAAGTTCTCCCTCTTTTTCAATTTCCTGAAATAGCTTGAAAAGTATTGGTATTAGTTCCCCTTTAAAGGTTTTGTAAAACTCTGCTGTATACCCATCAGGTCCTGGGCTTTTCTTACTTGGTAGTGTTTTGATGGTTTTTTCTATTTCCTCAATTGATATTGGTCTGTTTAGGTTGTCTATATCCTCCTGACTCAATCTGGGCAGATCATATGACTTAAGAAATTTATCGATGCCTTCACTGTCTTCTATTTTATTAGAGTACAAAGATTCAAAATAATTTCGGATTATCTTCTGTATATCTGAAATATCTGTTATGATATTGTCTTTTTCATCCTGTATGCTAGTAATTTGAGTTCTCTCTCTTTTTGTCTTCGTTAGCATGGCTAAGGGTCTGTAGATTTTTTTATTTTTTCAAAGAACCAAATGGGTTGATGTGTCTGCTGTGCTTGCAGGCCGCTAGTCCTGTTCCGCCGGTCAGTTGCAGGTCTGCCTACCTTGCGGGAGCGGGTGGTGGCTCTGCTTTGGCCCTACTGCAATTGGGGTGTCGTGACTACCATGCTGGCAGATCGCTGGGCCTGTTCTGGGTGCGGGCAAAGACTCTGCTCTGCCCCTACTCCAATTGGGTTGACGTGACTACCACGCCGGTGGGCCGTTGTGCTTGTACTGGGCGCGGGAGAAAGCTCTGCTCTGCCACTACTCCAATTGGGGTGTCATGTCTACCATGGTGGCAGGCCTCTGGGCCTGTTCCGAAGGTCAGTCACAGGTCTGCTTTTGTGGCGGGTGCGGGGGGCAGCCTGCTTGGCCCCTACTACAATTTGGGTGACGTGACTACCACACCAGCTGGTGGCTGGGCCTGATCCGGGAGCAGGCAGTGGCACTGCTCTTTCCCTACTCCATTTGGGGTGACGTGGGTACCACGCCTGCGGGCCTGATGAATCTTCCTCTATGTTTCTAGAGAGAATTACGGAGGCATATAGGAGATATACTCCTTTCGATCCTCATGCAGAGGATCAAAAATCATCTGTCACAATAGCCTTTATTGGGCATGCTGCCTTGGATATTTAAAGAAAGTTACAATGCTTAGATGGATTACAAGATATGACTTTGAGAGATTTAGTCAGAGAAGCCGAGAAAGTATACTATAAGAGAGAAACTGAGGAAGAGAAGGGAGCAAAAGGAGGATAAAAGAAATAAAAGACAGACTAAGGAGTTGACTAAGGTCCCGGTCACAATAACAAAAAGGCCAGAAATTAAGAAACAGGGAGACAGGAAGGGATACCTGGTCCCACGCCAGAGGCCACCCCTGACCTCAGATCAATGTGCCTACTGTAAAGAAAGAGGACACTGGGTTCAAGAGTGCCCTAGAAAGAGGCAGCCACGCCAGCCAGCCTTTCTGACTCTTCAGCATGACTACGAAAGTCGGGGCTCAGATCCCCTCCCTGAGCTCAGCGTATCTTTTGAAGTGGAGGAGACACCAGTAAACTTTGAAGTGGATACAGGGGCAATAAACTCAGCCCTTAAGGCCCCATTGGGCCCTCTATCAAATAAAAGGTCTCTAGTTCAAGGGGCTAATGGCAGTAAATATCGGACTTGTATAACTAAGAGGATCATGGACCTGGGGAAAGGAAAAATCCATCACTCCTTTTTAGTAATCCCAGAATGCCTGGCAGACTTTTGCTGTACGTCATGGGGATGTGAGCATACAGGGGCTGCCTGATGGAACACAAACTCCTCATCAAATTCAGTACACAGCATTGGCCATATTACCAATTAGATAACCAAAACCGATGGCCCCCAGAGGGGTCTCTTGATCCTCAAATTCTGCGTGACTAATTTTTTTTAAAGAGAGAGGTGAGAGAGAGAGAGACAGAGAGAATTTTTAATATTTATTTTTTAGTTTTTTGCTGGACACGACATCTTTGTTTGTATGTGGTGCTGAGGATCGAACCCGGGCCGCACGCATGCCAAGCGAGCGTGCTACAAATGAGCCACATCCCCAGCCCTGTGTGACCTTTTTAACTTCTGCAAGTGCTCAAAAGGGTGAAAGGAGATTCCCCTATGGGCATGCCTTTTCCATCCTTCACTCATATCCTGAACTATGCTTATACAATCAATCCTCACCTTCAGCCTTGTGCTCCAGAGTCTCTGCTGTCACTCTCACCTCAGCAACCTGATTTCTCCCCTCCAATTATTAGATCAAAAACCCAAATCTCTGCTGGTTCTCAGACCATCGCCATCTTGCTGAAGTAGCAGGTACTCAGGTTCCCATCCACCGACTCACTCCTCTCTTCTCCTGTCCGTGCCCGCCCCGGGTCCCACCAGGTCCTCTTACCAGCTAACACAAAGCTGAAACTAGCTGAGGAGAGCCCTCAGACTCCTATCAAAGATGTAATGAAAATGGCCTTTAAAGTTGCTTTGTCATCACTGAAAACAGTTTACTAAAAATTTAAAGTCCCTCACATGCATTTTGGGATACTCACTCTTGTCTTCCCCTCTGCTCTACCTGTTCTACAGCTCAAGTTTTTGTTGCTAGGAAAATCCCAAACCCCTTTCCCATTATTCTTTTACATCTCTCCTTCCTTATTCTCAGATCCTCGGAGCTGCTGTCAGCCCCACCTTCCCTGTCTTCCCCTTCTGTACCAGGCCTACAGAAAATTCTTAACTGACTTTCTACAGAAGTCTTCACCATGGCTGACTTTAGGACTTTCAGCAAAAGAGTCCCTATAAAAGAGTTCAATGTAGATAAACTTCCTCTTTTAGTGTTGCCTTGTTCTACTTGGCCACTGGCTAAAAAAATAAGCACTTCTATGCTAGACACCCCATTACTTGTTTTCCACAAAATAATGAACAAGGCCTCTGGCCATGAGCTGGGGCTTTACAGAGATGGCTATATTTCTAAGATAAAGAAGTTACCATCAGGGCTCCATGGTAACAGCTGTCAGGGGTGAAAAATAAGAAAGGTAGGAAAAAGCTCTTTCCCTCCCAGGTGTCCTTGAAAAGTTAACTTGCCCAGAACTGAGGTAAAAACAGAAACAACAACGGCTTTTTTGAACTTCTGAAGACTGTGAACTTCTGAGCCCCTTCCCTTACATGTTGGGTACAAAATTCTGAAACTACCTAAACTTGAGTTTCAGGAGAATAATTGATTACAACAGAAGCAATGCCCTCTGAATCTGGTTGCAACCAAATAGGACGGTTTCCCTGTCTTCGTTGCTATCTTAGGTACCTTGCCTTGTCCGTCCCTACAACAGCATAATTGTATATAATTAAACATTGTTTATGTTTTAAAGAAATTGTCAACAGATGTGATTAATTGTGTAATGGTGCAGATGTTTCCCAGAGTGCTCTGTCATGATGCAGGTTCATTTGAAAATGAAATAGAGGGGCATACAACCCGTTTCCACTGGGGACATATATCCCTCACTTTAGCCATCCTATTCGGAATAGGAGTTGCTTCAGGGGTGGGCAAAGGAACCACTGCACTCGTCCATGGGACACAACAAATGACCCAATTAGAAGAAGCAATAGACCAAAACTAAGATATTAGATACCTCCATCAGAGCTTTGCATGAATTTTTAACCTCTCTCTCTGAAGTTGTTTTACAGAACAGGCGAATGACACAAAACACACACACACACACACACACACACACAGAAAAAAAAATAGCAAAATATATGTCAATCAAAATTTTCATAAAATATATATCATAAAAAGATCCAAAAATATTCATTTTACTGAACATGGATTTATGTATAATGTTGTTCAACTAGCAAGCTCACCCATTGGTTGAATATTCAGTTCCAACACGGTTAATTAGGAGTGATCTCTTTTCACAATTTGTATCTGCCAACTCATCCACCTCACAAGAATGTATGTGTGGTACCAGGTATGATTCTATATATCCATATAAAAATATATGTGCTGAATAGGCTACAGAGAAAGGGAGACAGGAATTCACAATTTTTTAACTTTAAAAACACATGGAGAACTATTTCAACAAAAAATTGACTAGATTTAACTCCTGCTCTGTATCATGCAAAAGGCAAGTCCAAATATACACCATGCCTCCTCTAAACTGCCTGTATTTCTATTCATGGCAATACTTCTCTGAGTTCACTTCCAGAACGCAGTCTTTAAGGGAAATCCCAACAGAGTTCAAGCCCAGGTGGACAAAGATATTTCTTACAACCACCACACAAATGACCACAATTAAAAACAAAACACTCAAACATGGTCCTCATCTTCTTCCATATAGTCACTCATCGTAACCTCTGTCTGGAGGTTTCCATGAAGGGCTCACCCAAAGACAGTGTCCAAATAAACTCCCTTGCCCCTCATTTGCCTAAAGTCATGTTGGCCTGGACACCCTTTCTGTGAACCAGGAGTGATCAAATAAGCCTCCCGTTAATACTGCTCTGTTTCTCCAATTTGAGGCCTACTGACTTTCAAGTATAGATTCTTTATGTGATTTGGAGTCATACGAAAACCTAAGCACCTCTGCAGTGATTTGAAGAACTCATTTGACCCAAGGAATACCTATTCTCACTTGATGGAGGTCAGGAACCTAACAGAGGAAGACGAGAGACTTCATCCACAATGACTGATCTTTTGGCAATTATGGTTTTGGATGCACACATGGGATCATTTTTAGATCCATCAGCTGCTGAGAATCAAAGTCACAGCCACATACAAGGCCAAGAGTCTAATTAAGACACATCCCTTTCCAAAGCAACTAAGAAAGAGCCACAAGTGATGCCCATTCATTTCCATTTGAAAACTGTTTCCTTCAGGCTTCACAAAGGGGTGGCCTGAGGCAAAGACCTTCCTGATATTCAGGGCAACAGAACAATAGGTAAGCAAAAGGCCAAAAGCAGGGTATATCCACTGAGACTTTCCTGGTCACACTGATATCTGAGTTTTCTGAGATGCTGGCCATTCCCTTCAGCTATCCTGTACATGGCCATGTCACAGACCTTGGAGTTGTTGCATATCTTGGACACAAAACCATGAGCCTATTCTGGAGAGTGGCCAGAATTCAGAAGAAAACAGGGACTTAGGAAGGTAATAGGTATTGCTCATCCATAAGGCAAGCCGCACTCCATTCATAAATTAGGCAGGATGCATAATGGGAAGCTTTCTACTAGACAGGACACATCCATTGTTGCATTCTCTTTTCTCATGTCTACAACCACGGACACAGTGGGATACACAGACATAGAAACACTCATTTTGTCAAACGACTTACTAGAAACAGTTCACTCCAAATCAAACAAACCGCCTTCCCTACCTATTCTCAGAATATGAGACAAAACAACAAACCCACACTCACAAAGGCACCTCCTTCCCTCAAGTAGTTCTGTGACTCTCCGGAGTTAACTCTGACTGGTGGGCCATATTATGTTCCCCCGAAATGGCGTGTCCTCTATCAGATCTGCTTTCCTTGACCAACTCTGTAAAGTTGTCAGGAAAAAGTGGCGAGCCACTACCTGCTTTCTCAGGAAAAGTACCTCTTCAGTGCTCTCCTGGTATTTGGCTATACTCACATCATTAGGTACCGAGAAAGACTGACTCTGTCCTTGGAAAATCCAATCAAGTGAGCCCACAGGGACTTGGACTGGGATTGCCTCTCGGTGTCTTGGTTCTTGGATAGCAAGTTCAGAGAGTTCCATCACCAAGGAAATTAGATATGTCACTTTCTTTGGAACTGAATGAGGCCACTGCCTTGGCACCCCTTTTTCCTAACAGTTGCTTCCAAGGGTCCCATGAGATGGAGGCTGCCCCTACTTCCTGTGACACTTTCACAAGTTAGAATGGTATATCAACCATAGGCACCCATGAACAGCTTTCCACACAGGCCTGATTTGGCCCATCTTCTCTACAATAAGAAGAGAGAGGCTGATTAAGACACATCCCTTCATCCTGACCAGGTTGTTTGCCATGGAAGATGACTTTTGCTCTCTCAGGTCCTTCATAGCTGCCTATAACTTTTCCGGGTATCATTTCTGTATGGACCTTTGAGGTTTTCAGCAGGTGGAAGGTCCCCTACTTTCCTGTATTGTAAGAACAACTCCGTCCCTGTTCTTCTGTAAAATGAGATTGAGGGAACAGTGTATGTTTAGGGTTAATAACAGGTTCAATTTGGGTTAGGAATCATTCTGTGCGATGAATAATGGTATTGGCAACCTGTGAGATTTACAAGAATGTAGAGGTGAAATATAAGTATGAAAATAAAAATCTAGGTATAATTTGAAACCCAGAAGGGCATTGGGCCCTTGATTGGGATACTTAGCTTGATTTATGTTCTCTAAAGATGTCTCAGATAATTCAATATACAATGGCATAGGACCTTGTACCTTGGATGATTGAACGTAGAAGAGAACATCCAGTAAAAAGGGATAGTCAGTAGGTTTAGAAAGATTGTCGGTAGGTTTAGGAAGAAGAGCGATTATAGGATTTAGACCAAAAGTTCTTTAGCAATATGGTTTCGGTTAGAGAGTGAATGTAAATGTCGGCACATATGAAGAGTCAGTCACTATGATAAACTGGGAAAATATGTAGAAATGCAGATATCAATAGAGACATTATTGCATCAGGCAAAATATAAAGTGAGTGATAGGATTAGACATTTTCAACAGGGTTGAGTTTGAATATATAATCTTAGGAAGAAACAAATATGTTGTCACCAATAGGATTGACATTTGAGAGCATTAGGCAGCATGGACATGGATGTTTCTATTAATCCATGTTCACTTTCCTTTTAGGCTTTGGTACAGTCATAAGTGTGACCTTTACATTTTTTTTCAGAATATTATTGTGATAAAATGTATATGTAGATCAGGTGACATAAGTATTTCTTCCACCATTTCTGGTAGCAATATATTGAAGACGTAAAATTAGTATTGGGGGTCCAAAGAGGTGTACACTGTGTCTATGAATATAAAGATAAAGCATGAATAGAACATACTGTGAATAAATAATATAACTTGTTCCAACTATAAATAATGGATTGAACTGATATCTGAAAAATTACAGGAAATGTTATATTGATATACAATCATTCTTTCCAAAATGGTATACATATAATGGTAATATTAGTGTTTTGGTTTATCACGAAGGGTGTGAGTTTTACTTCACCAGTGATTATGGAAATCGAAAATAACTTGTTTGGAAAGAAGCGTCATGAAAAGACGAGTTCAGAAACCCTGATAATACTTGAGTTCTGAAACAGGAATTGATTAAAGTTGAAACAAATGCCTGTAAATTTGTGAACTTGTGGATGAAATATATATCGTATGATGTGCAAAAACTGAAGAAATAATAATGTACCAGTGTTGAATACAAATGAACCTCAAATTACATATCATGTCCCATAGGAATCTACTTGCATTGGTGGTAAACTGGGTCAGTTACTGTAAAATTATTAGAATTTTTAGGCACCATTCACTGAAGTTTGTTTTCAGTACTAGGAAACAAATATGTATTTCAGGTGGATGAATATTTCGGAAAATAATCTTGTGAAAAGTTGATTATAAATCCATATACATGAACATGAATGAATTTAGAAAGTGTATATAAGACACATATATTTTATATATTGAAAAATCTGAATAGTGTGTGTGTGTATATATATATATATACACACACACACACATACAAACTACACACAGACATTAAAAAGCAGCAATATATATGAAAATCAAAATTCATCAGGAAATATATATCATCCACAGATGCAAAAATAATTATTTTACTGAACATGAGTATATGTATAATGTTGTTCTACTAGAAAGCTCCCCTATAGTTTGAATCTTCAGTTCTAACAGCGTTTAAGAGGAGTGATCTCTTCTCACAATTTGAATCTGCGAAGTGAGAAACCTCACAAAAATGTACGTGGGATTCCTGGTAGGATTCTATATGTGCATATAAATATACATGTGCGAATTGGCTACAGAGAAAGGGAAACAGGATTTCACACATTTGTTATCTTTAAAAACACATGGAGAACTATTTCAAATAAAAATTGACTAGATTTATAACTCCTACCATATATAATGCAAAAGGCAAGTCCAACTATACAAGATGCCTCCTGTGAACTGCTTGAAATTCTATTCTGTTTGGGTTATTTTTCTCCATTATATTAGGATGAGTTGTCTGATTCTAGTAGGTATGGGTTAGTGTCAGGGATTCAGTATTTCAAAAGGAAAATTGGAAAATGAATTCAATGTGTAAGCAAATATGTGCTTCACAAATATCTGTTAAGGTCTGATATCCTCTCACTCTCATCCAGAAAAATGCCTTGACATTACCTTCACCCCAGGTAAAACATAATTAGAGGAGAAGAGTTAGAAAATCAGTGAATACATATCTGGAATGGAAAATGCTCAAGAGTTCATAACCATGGAGGTGGTAGAGGAGTTTCCAAAAGTAAGGGACAGGGTAAACACAGCACAAACAGGGAGCTCTGAGAGCCTAAAAACTTTTTGAGAAACTGCCTCTGAGTTTGGGCACTTGAAATATATGTTGTTGTCAGGAGATTTGGCTTCTTTAGTAGTGAGACCATCAAAGCTGGTTCTGCATCTATGTGACCTGAAGGACATGGTTTCTTATTTTCCAATGAAGATGAGGCAGCAATGCTGAATCCTCTCTTTGTAGGTAAACTGTGACCACTGAGGACTAAGTGTCTCTCCCTGTTGACTGCGAAGCCATTTGGTCCTCCTACACTTTTTGTGGTGTTTTTCCTGCTGCACTGGGAGTTTGGTATTTGCTTCACGAAATACCAGGAGCTCAACTGGGACATATTGCTGGAGGGAGTTCTGTCACGTGTGTTGGGTCAGGGTCTGCAGGAGAATGCACCAACCAGGCTTCTATCCCTCCTAGCTTGCCCCATTGCCCCCTCGTCCATATCAACCTGATTCAGAACATTGACCTGAAACCTCACCATATAACAAGATGCCTTTACATATAAGGGACTGCTGGCTGCACCATGTCAGTCACAAGCCATTTGGAATCCAATGGTAGATCCTCATGGCCCTACCACTGATGTTTCATCACACACCTGCCCACCACTGCTCTAGGCCCACTACTCAGCAGGCTCCAACTTACTGGCATCTCTGTTCTACACCATTTTCATGAAACCCAGTCAATCAAGGCATTGTCTGGTATACTCATAATCAGCAACAGGACATCCAAATGTTCTCCAGTGCCACCTGGTTGTGGGAACTTCCAAAAATTCATGGTATTTATCAAGCCATTTTTCAAGGATGAAGTTGGAGAAACTCTGGGTTTCAATTCATTCAGGAACCACTAAATGTTGAGGAAGCTAATTTAAATGAAAACTCTGGAGAACTCTCACAGGCAAGGCTTCCCAAAGAGTGGGGAAAAGGTCACATGAAGCCAGGCACATTGAGGTGTAAAATGTGAGGTCCATGTGTGTTTTGACTCTCAACTATGGCTGCAAGTTTTTCACAATTATATCATGTGATATGCTGGCTGAGATTCCCAGTGCTCTGTGGAAAGCCAGATCTCAGTTTCCAAGGGCAACTCTCATGCATGGCCTCCTAAAATCCCAAAACAATTCATGGCAATACTCCTCTGAGGTGAGTTCCAGAACTAAGTCTCTATGGGGAATCACACCAGAGTTCAAGCCCAGGTGGACCCAGACATTTCTTCCAACCGCCACACAAATGACCACAATTAAAACCAAAACACTCCCACATGGCCCTCATCTTCTTCCATATATTCACTCATCATGACCTCTGGCTGGAGGTTTCCATGAGGGGTGCAGCCATTGGTAGTGTCCAAAATAATCTCACTTGCCCCTCATTTGCCTAAAGTCAGGGTGGCCTGGACACTCTTAATATGAACCAGGAGTGGTCAAATAAGCCTGCCATTCATGCTGCTCTGTTTCTCCAATTTGAGGCCTACTGACTTTCAGGTATGGAATATTTATGTGAAATAGAGTCATGAGAAAAGCCAAGCACCTCGGCAGAGATTTCAAGAACTCATTTGACCCAAAGGATCAGTATTCTCACTTGATGAATGTCAGGAACCTAACAGAAGAAGGCGAGAGACTTCATCCACAATGACTGATCTTTTGGCCATTTTGGTTTTGGATGCGCACATGCGATCATTCTTTGGATCCATCATGTGCTGAGAATAAAAATCACAGCCACATACAAGGCCAAGAGGCTAATTCAGACACATCCCTTTCCAAAGCAATTAAGCAAAGAGCCACAGGTGATGCCTATTCATTTCAAATTTAAAACTGTTTTCTTCAGGCTTCACAAAGGGGTGGCCTGAGGCAAAGACCTTCCTGACATTCAGGGCAACAGAACATAAGGTAAGCAAAAGGCCCAAAGCAGGGTTTCTCCACTGAGACTTTCCTGGTCACACTGATATCTGAGTTTTCTGAGATGATCTCCATTCTCTTCAGCTATCCAGTATATGGCCATGTCACAGAGCTTGGAGGTGGTACATATCTTGCACACAAATCCCTGAGCCTATTCTGGAGACTGGCCAGAATTCAGGAAGAAAACAGAAACTTAGGATGATAGCAGGTGTTGCCCATCGATAAGACAAGGTGCAGTCCATTCATAAATTGAGCAGGATGAATTATGGTAAGATTTATACTAGACAGGACACATCCATTAATGCATTCTCTTTTCTAATGTCTACAACAATGGACATAGTCGGATACACAAACATAGAAACACTCACCTTGTCAAATGACTTACTCGAAACAGTCCACTTCAATCCAAACAAACCGCCATTCCTACCTTTTGTTAGAACATGAGGCAAAACCACAAACCCACACCCACTCCCATAATGGCACCTCCTTCCCCCATGTAGATCTGTGACTATCTGGAGTGTCCTCTAACTGCTCGGCCATACTATATTCCTTCGAAATAGTCTGTCCTCTCTCAGGTCTGGTTTCCTTGGCTAACTCTGTGAAGTTGTCAGGAAATAGTGGTGAGCCACTACTGGCTTTCTCAGAAAAGGTACCTCTTCAGTGCTCTCCTGGCATTTGGCCATCCTCACATTAGTAGGTACCAAGAAATACTGACTCTGTCCTTGGTAAATCCAAACAAGTGAGACCACTGTGACTGGGAATGGGATAGCGTCTGGGTGCCTGGCCACTAGGATACAAAGATCATAGAGTTCCATCACCAAGGAAATGAGGTATGTCACTTTCTTTGGAATTGAATGAATGAGGTCACTGTCTTGGCAACCAGTTTGTCCTAACACTTGCTTCCAAGGGTCCCATGAGATGGAGGCTGCTCCTACTTCCTGGAACACTTGCACAAGTTAGAATGGTATATCAACCATAGGCACCTGGGAACAGCTCTCCACACAGGTCTGGTTTAGTCCATCTTCTCTAACATAAGTAGAGAGAGGCTGATTCAGACACATCCCTTTATCCTGACCAGGTTGTTTGCCATGGAATAGGACTTTTGCTCTCTCAGGTCTTTCATACCTCCCTACAACTTCTCCAGGTATCATTTCTGCATGGACCTTTGAGGTTTTCAGCAGGTGGAAGGTCCCCTAATTCCCTGTATTTTAAGAACAACTCTGTCGCTGCTCTTCTGTAAAATGAGATTGAGGGAACAGTGTATGTTTAGGGTTAATAACAGGTTCAATTTGGGTTAGGAATCATTCTGTGCGATGAATAATGGTATTGGGAACTTGCGATAATTAAAAGAACATAGAGGTGAAATATAAGTATGGAAACAGAAATCTAGGTATGATTTGAAGCACAGGACCTTGTACCTTGGTAGATTTAATGTAGAAGAGAACATCCAGTTAAAAATGGATAGTCGGTAGGATTAGGAAGATAGTCGGTAGGTTTAGGAAGAAGAGTGAGTATAGTATTTGGACCAAAAGTTCTTTAGCAATAGGGTTTCGGTTAGAGAATGAATGAAAATGTCAGCACATATGAAGAGTCAGTCACAATGATGAACTGGGGAAAATAAGTAGGAAAGCAGTTATCAATAGAGACATTATGAAATCAGGCAAAGTATAAAGTGAGTTATAGGATTAGACATTTTCAACAGGGTTTAATTTGAATATATAATCATTGGAAGAAACAAATATGTTGTCACCAATAGGATTGACATTTGAGAGCATTAGGCAACCTTCACATGGATGTTTTTAGTTAAACATTTTCACTTTTCTTTTAGGCTTCGGTACAATCATAAGTGTGACCTTTACATTTTTTGTTCAGAATTTTACTGTGATAAAATATATATGTGGATCAGGTGACATGAGTATTTCTTCCACCATTTCTGGGAGCAATATTTTGAAGACATATACATTAGTGTTAGGGGTACACAGAGGTGTACCCTGTGTCTATGAATATAGAGATAATGCATGAATAGACCATCCTGTGAATAAATAATATAACTGGTTCCACTTCAAATAATGAATTGAATTGATATCTAAAAATATATAAGAAATCTTATATTGATATATATATATATATATATATATATATATATATATATATATATATATATATATATATACACACACACACACACACACGCACACGCACAGACATTAAAAAGTAGCAATATAAGAGATCCAACATGGTGGCGGACATGGAGAAATCAAGTATCTGACCTCATTAGCTGCGCAGGCATAGGGAGTCGTAAACTGTCTAAATGCTGTTTGTTCAGAATCACTAGGCAATGCTGACCTGACGTGGATCTGGTGCGAACAGTCTGGGCCCCTGAGAAAACACACAGAGCCCGGATCGGCTGCATAGAAGCTCAGATTTGCCTGCTTCTTGTGACTCAGAACTAACGTTCCCTCTGAAATAACTGGTCGGCCCTTCTGAATTTACAGAGGTAAAAGGCCACTGGATTGAAATGGGGCTTTGGAGACACAGTCAGGACCCATCCATTGCATTGGTCACCTGGCAAAAGGAACGAATGGTCACCATTTGCATGGGATACCACCGTGGAAGAGAACTGATGTCATGGGCAGAGGAGATAACTTCATTGAAACCAGTACGACAGGTGAGTAATTCCCTATGCATCTCTCTCCACACAGCGGGGAAACATTAAGGGCCCCTCCCAGCTCTCCCTTAAGGGGCCCTCCCAGGTCTCCCGTGAGAAAGATGGCCAGACCGAGGGAATCATGTGTGCTGTGGGACTTGTGGCGTGGAATTCCTGGCTACCGCTCCTACCAGTGCTGACAACTGAGGTCTCTTACACCAGCTAATGTGGGCATGGATACCAGAGAGCAAGCAAATTCGCTGGGGGTTCCCAGCCCCAAGCTCTATAAACTTAGGGTCTGAGGGAGGCAAACAGGGAGAGAGTGCCAAGCGTTGATGAAAACAGGGCTACCAGGAGCAGAGACCTGACGTGTAGCAAGTATTGTGGTGAGCGTCACAGTTGAGCGGAGCCTGGCTTGAGGAAACACTAGAGAAGGTCCTAGGCACTCAGGATTAGAGACCCGCCCAGTCTGGGAGGAAGAGCTGCTGCACAGTGATTGGTTCCCACCTATTGAGAGGAGAAGCTTGGCCCAGTGAGCACAGCTCCACCTACTGGAAGAGAAGTTAATTGAACTCTATTACTGCATGTATTATTATTATTATTATTATTTTATTTTTATTTTTTTTCTTTCATTTAAATTTTTTGTGTTGTTCTTTAACTTATTTTAATGTTTTTTTTTTAATTTTACTATTATTATTATTTTAAATTTTAATTTTCATTTTTTAATTATCATTATTATTTTAAAAAAATTATTTCTTTCTTTATTTTCTATTTTTTTCTTTTGTCTTTTCATTTCTTTTCAATTTTCTTATTCCCCCATCCTTGAATTCTACCTGCCTATTCTCATTCTCTTTAGTGACTTCTTCCCATCCCTTCTAATATCTTTCCTCCCAAGCTTCAAATAAATTTATAAGAATAAGAAGTAACTCAGCACTCAAACAGAACAAGAAGTAACATGAGCAGCATTAAAAAGCAAGAAAGAAAAGGAGTACAAACAATGAAGGATAACCTAAATATTCAGGAGGACCTAGAATTATCAGAAAAATGGTCATATAAAGAACTCAAGGAATACCTTATACAGATGAAATGGAACCTTAAAGAGGATACGAGAGAGCAAAGAAATACAGTGAAAGAACACATTGAAAATGAATTACATAAACAGATAAAAGAAGAAGTTAATCTTCTTTATCAGGAGATAGAGATTATAAATATTCAAAGAATATTTCTAGAAATGAAGGAAACGATAAACCAAATTAAAAACTCAATTGAGAGTATCACTAACCGTGTGGAGCAAGTAGAAGACAGAATGTCACATAATGAAGACAAAATATATCATCTTGAAAAGAGTCTAGCCAACACAGAAAGGCTGGTAAAAAATCACGAGAAAAACATCCAAGAGATATGGTATAACATAAAAAAACCAAACTTATGTGTCATCTGGTTAGAGGAAGGTACAGAGATTCAAACTATGGGAATGAAAATTTTCCAGAAATAAAAAAGGAAATGGATATACAAATTGAAGAAGCTTACAGGACACAGAGCACACAAAATCACAGTAGACCAACGCCAAGACACATTGTTATGAAGATATCCAATATACAGAACAAAGAGAAAACTTTAAAAGCTTCAAGAGAAAGGAGGAAGATTACATTCAGGGGTAAACCAATAAGGTTAGCAACCTATTTTTCATCACAGACACTGAAAGTGAGAGGATCCTGGAACAACGTATTTCAAACATTGAAAGACAATGGATGCCAAACAAGAATTCTGTATCCAGCAAAATTCAGCTTCAGGTACGACAACGAAATAAAAATCTTTCATGATAAACAAAGGTAAAAGAATTTGCAGCCAGAAAACCACCATTGCAAAGTGTCTTGAGCAAAACACTACACGAGAAAGAAATGAAAAACAACAACCAAAACCATCAGTGGGAAGTGCCTCAGTAATGACAGAGGGCGGGGGAAAAGCTAATCATGGAGAAACAAAGTAAATTTTAAAAAGCGATAAATATTCAAACATGGCTGGCAGTAGAAACCATATATCAATAGTTACACTAAACATTAATGGCTTAAACTCTCCAATAAAGCAACATAGGCTTGTAACTTGGATTCAAAAAACAAATCCAACAATATGTTGCCTCCAGGAGACATATCTGAATGGAAAAGACATACACAGACTGAAGGTGAAAGGTTGGGAAAAAATATACCATGCACACGGTCCTCATAAGCAAGGAGTGGTGGCCATCCTCAAATCGAATTAAATCGACTTCAAGACTAATTTAATCAAAAGGGATAATGAAGGAAATTATATACTGTTAAAAGGAACCATTCACCAACAAGACATAAAAATTATCAATATTTACGCACCATTAAATGGTGCTGTGACGTTCATAAAACAAATTCTCCTCAAGTTCAAGAATCAAATAGCCCACAACACAATAATTATGGGTGACTTCAACACACCTCTCTCACCATTGGACAGATCCTCCAAATAAAAGTTGAATAAAGAAACTATAGAACTCAATATCACAATCAATAACATTGACTTAACTGACATATATAGAATATATCAACCATCATCAAGTGGATATAATATTTTTTAGCAGCACATGGATCCTTCTAAAAAATAGACCATATATTATGCCATAGAGCAACCTTCAGTAAATATAAAGGGTGGACTTAATACCATGAATTTTATTGGATTGTAATGGAATGAATCTGGAAACCAATGAAAAACAAGGAAGGAAAAATCCTACATCACATTGAAAATGAACAACATGTTACTGAATGATTAATGTGTTACAGAAGACATAAATGAGAAAATCAAAAAATTCTTCAAGATAAATGAAAATACAGAAACAACATATCGGAGTCTATGGGACACAATGAAAGGTGTTTTAAGAGGGAAATTCACCACCTTGACGTCATTCCTCAAAAATAGGAAAGAACAACAAATAAATGAGCTCACACTTCATCTCAAAGCCCTAGAAAAGGAAGAGCAAAACAACAGCAAATGTAGCAGAAGGCAAGAAATAACTAAAATCAGGGCGGAAAACAACAAAATTGAAACAAAAGAAACTATTGAAAAAATTACAAAACTAAAGCTTGGTTCTGCAAAAAATAAATAAGAAGGATAGACCCTTAGCATCCCTTTATGTTCAAAACATTTGAAAAACTAGAGATAACAGGAATTTACCTCGACATTGTAAAAGCTATCTATGTTAAGCCTCAGGGTAGCATTATTCTGAATGAAGAAAAATTGAAGCATTCCCTCTAAAATCTGGAACAAGACAGAGATGTCCTCTACCACCACTTCTATTCAATATAGTTCTCGAAACACTGGCCAGAGCAATTAGACAGATGAAAGAAATAAAAGGCATGAAAATAGGAAAAGAATAACTTAAATTATCACTACTTGCAGCTGATATGATTCAATATATAGAAGACCCAAAAGGGTCTACAAAAAAAACTACTAGAAGTAAGAAAGGATTTCAGCAATGTGGCAGGATATAAAATCAACATTCATAAGTCAAAGGCATTTCTGTATATCAGTGACAAAACTTCTGAAACGGAAATGAGAAAAAAAAAAAAACACTCCATTCACAATATCCTCAAAAAATAAAACTAAAATCCTTGGGAATCAACCTAACAAAAGAGGTGAAAGATTTATACAATGCAAACTACAGAACCCTAAAAAGAGAAGTAGAATAAGATCTTAGAAGATGGAAAAATATACACTGTTCATGGATAGGGAGAACTAATATCATCAAAATGGTGATATTCCTAAAAGTTCTCTATAGGTTTAATGTAATGCCAATCAAAATCCTAACGGCATTTCGGTAGAAATAGAGAAAGCAATCATGAAATTCATATGGAATAATAAAAGATCCAGAATAGCAAAAGCAATTCTAACCAGGATGTGTGAATCAGGCGGTATAGCGATACCAGATTTCAAACTAAATTTCAGAGCAATAGTAACAATGACAGCATGGTACTGGTACCAAAACAGGCGGGTGGACCAATGGTACAGAATGGAGGACACAGAGATTAATCCACAATGCTACAACAATCTTCTATTTGATAAAGGAGCTAAAAGCATGCAATGGAGGAAGGATAGCATCTTCAACAAATGGTGCTGGAAAAACTGGAAATCCATATGTAACAAAATGAAACTGAATCCCTTTCTCTTGCATGCACAAAAGTTCACTCAAAATGGATCAAGGGCCTTGATATCAAAACAGAGACATGGCGTGTGATAGAAGAAAAAGTTGGCTACGATCTACATACTGTGGGGTCGGGCTTCAAATTCCTCAATAGGACATCCATAGCACAAGAGTTAATAACAAGAGTTAATAACTAGAATCAACACATGGGACTTACTCAAAGCAAAAAGTTTTTTCTCAGCAAAAGAAACAATAAGAGAGGTAAATAGGGAGCCTAAATTCTGGGAACAAATCTTTACTCCTCACACTTCAGATAGAGCCCTAATATACAGAGTATACAAAGAACTCAAAAAATTAAACAATAAGATAACAAATAACCCAATCAACAAATGGGCCGAGGACAGTAGTCAGAGAAAGGTGAATCAAAACCACCCTAAGATACCATCTCACTCCAGTAAGATTGGCAGCCATTATGAAGTCAAACAACAAGTGTTGGTGAGAATGTGGGGAAACAGGTACACTTGTACATTGCTGGTGAGACTGCAAATTGGTGCATCCAATTTGGAAAGCAGTATGAAGATTTCTTGGAAAGCTGGGAATGAAACCACCATTTGACCCAGCTATTCCCCTTCTCGGTCAATTCCCTAAAGACCTAAAAAGAGCATGCTGCAGGGACACTGCTACATCGATGTACATAGCAGCACAATTCACAATAGCAAGACTGTGGAACCAACCTATATGCCCTTCAATAGATGAATGGATTAAAAAATGTGGCATTTATACAGAATGTAGTATTACTCTGCATTAAAAAATGACAAAATCATAGAATTTGCAGGGAAATGGATGGCACTAGAGCAGATTATGCTAAGTGAAGCTACCCAATCCCTTCAAAACAAATGCCAAATGTCTTCTTTGATATAAGGAGATTAACTAAGAACAGAATAGGTATGAAGAGGATGAGAAGAAGATTAACATTAAAACAGGGATGAGAGGTGGGAGGGAAAGGGAGAGAGAAGGGATATTGCATGGAAATGGAAGGAGACCCTCAGGGTTATACAAAATTACATACAAGAAGAAAGGGAAAAATAATACAAGGGGGAGAAATTTATTACTGTAGAGGGGGTAGAGAGAGAAGAGGGGAGGAGAGGGGAGGGGAGGGGGGATAGTAGAGGATAGGTAAGGCAGCAGAATACAACAGACACTAGTATGGCAATATGTGAATCAATGCATGTGTAACTGATGTGATTCTGCAATCTGTAAACGGAGTAAAAATGGGAGTTCATAACCCACTTGAATCAAAGTGACAAATATGATGTATCAAGAACTATGTAATGTTTTGAACAAGCATAAATAAAAATTAAAAAAAAAGAAAACTAACTTCGGTGAGTGATACACGCGAATCCTAATATTTTTACAGTAACTGACCCAGTTTAACATCAATGCAAGTAGATTCCAATGGTACATGATGTGTACTTTGACGTTCATTTTTATTCAACACTGGTACATACTATTTCCTCAGTTTATGCACATCACAGGATATATATTTCATCGACAATTTAGCAAATTTATAGGCATTTGTTTCACTTTCAATCACTTCCTGCTTCAGAACACATGGATTCCTCCATATTTCTTGACTGGTAATTTCATGAGACTTCTTTCCAAACACATTATTTTCGACTTCCATAATCACTTTTTAAGCAAAACTCACACACACTTCATGATAAACAATAACCCTAAGATGACAATTAGATATATAACTGGTTGGAATTATTGATTGTATGTCAATATATGATTTCTTATATATTTTCAGATAACAATTCAATCCATTATTTAAAGTGGAATCAGTTATATTATTTATTTACAGTATGTTCTATTCATGCATTTTCTCTATATTCATAGACACAGGGTACACCACTTTGTACCCCCAATACTAATTTATATGTCTTAAAATATTGCTCACAGAAATGGTGGAAAAAATACTCATGTCACATGATCTACATATATATTTTATCACAATAATTTTCTGGGCACAAAATGCAAAGGTCACACTTATGATTGCACCAAATCCTAAATGGAAGTTGAATATGGATTACTAAAAACATCCATTTCCAGTTTGCATAATGCTTTCAAATGTCATTTCTATTGGTGACTACATATTTGTTTCTTCCTAAAATTATGTATTCAATCTCGATCCTGTTGAAAATGTGTAAACCTATCATTCACTTTACAATTGCCTGATTTTGTAATGTCTCTATTGATATCTTCTTTCCTATATTTTCCGCAGTTCATCATTGTGACTGACTCTTCGCATGTGCTGACATTTACATTCACTGTGTAAATGAAACCGTATTGCTAAAGAACATTTGATCCAAATTTTATACTCACTCTTCTTCCTAAACCTACCGACTCTCTTCCTAATCCTACCGACTATCCAAATTTGAGTGGATGTTCTCTTCTACAATCAATCTTCCAAGGTACAAGGTCCTATGCCATTGATTATCAATTTATCTGAGACAAACGTGCAGAACATAATTAAAAGCTAAGTATCCCAATAAAGGGCCTCATTCCCTTCTGGGCTACAAATCTTACCTAGATTTCTGTTTTTATACTTATATTTCACCTCTATAGTTTTATAAATATCGCAGGTTCCCAATACCATTATTCATCAATCAGAATGATTCCGAACCCAAATTGAACATGTTATTAACCCTAACCATACACTGTTCCCTCAATCTAACTTTACAAAAGAGAAGGGACAGGGTTCGTCTTGCAATACAGCAATGTAGGGGATCTGCCACCTACTGAGAACCTCAAAGGTCCATGCATATTTGATCCCTGGAGAAGATGTAGGCAGCTATGAAAGACCTGAAAGACCAAAACAACCTGGCAAACAACCTGGTCAGGATGAAGGGTTGTGTCTGAGTAAGCCTCTCTCTTCTTAATGTAGAGAAGATGGACCAAATGAGGCCTATGAGGAGAGCTGTTCCGCAAACTGGTGCGGCCAATTTGAAAAGCAGTATGGAGATTCCTGGGAAAGCTTGGAATGGAACCACAATTTGACCGAGCTATTGCCCTTCTTGGACTATTTCCTGAAGACCTTAAAATAGTGTAACTCTGGGATACTGCCACATCGATGTTCTTAGCAGTACAATTCACAATTGCTGCACTGTGGACCCAACCTAGATGCCCTTCAATAGATGAATGGATAACAAATGTGGCATTTATACACCATGGAGTATTACGCAGCACTAAAATATGACAAAATCATGGAATTTTCAGGGAAATAGATGGTAATAGAGCAGATTATGCTTAGTGAAA
The DNA here is from genome assembly GCF_048772815.1 of Callospermophilus lateralis. Taxonomy (NCBI): domain Eukaryota; kingdom Metazoa; phylum Chordata; class Mammalia; order Rodentia; family Sciuridae; genus Callospermophilus; species Callospermophilus lateralis. The sequence continues at coordinate 233,010 of NW_027512582.1, read as the reverse complement.
CTAGCCAATCCCTAAAAAACAAATACCAAATGTCTTCTTGGATATAATGAGAGCAACTAAGAACAGAGCAGGGAGGAAGAGCAGGAAGAAAAGATTTACATTAACAGAGACATGAGGTGGGAGGGAAAGGGAGAGAAAAGGGAAATTGCATGGTAATGAAGGGAGACCCTCATTGTTATACAAAATTACACATAACAGGTTGTGAAGGGAATGGGAAAATAAACAAGGAGAGAAATTAATTACAGTAGATGGGGTAGAGAGAGAAGATGGGAGGGGGAAAGAGGGGGGATCATAGAGTATAGGAAAGGTAGCAGAATACAACATTAACTAATAGGGCATTATGTAAAAATGTGGATATGTAACCAATGTGATTCTGCAATCTTTATTTGGGGTAAAAATGGGAGTTCATAACCCACTTGAATCTAATGTATGAAATATGATATGTCAAGAGCTTTGTAACGTTTTGAACAACCAAAAAAAGAAAAAAAGTAGCAATATATATGCCAATCGAAATTCATCATGAAATATATATAATCCACAGATGCAAAAATATTCATTTTACTGAACATGGATTTATGTATAATGTTATTGAACTAGGAAGCTCATCCATAGGTTGAATTTTCAGTTTGAACAGCGTTTAGGAGTAGTGATCTCTTCTCACAATTTGTATCTGCCAATTCAGCCACCTCACAAGTATGTACGTGTGATACCAGGTAGGATTCTCTATGTGCATATAAAAATACATGTGCTACAGAGAAAGGGAGACAGGATTCCCATTTTTGTTAACTTTAAAAACACATGTAGAATTATTTCAACAAAAATTGACTAGATTTATAGCTCCTATACTATATAATGCAAAAGGCAATTCCAACTACACACCATGCCTCCTCTGAACGGCTTGTATTTCTATTCTGCTTGGGTTATGTTTCACCATCATATTAGGATTATTAGTCAGAGTCTAGTAGGGTATGGGTTAGTGCCAGGAATTCAGTATTTCAAATGGAAAATTGGAAAATGAATCCAATGTGTATGCAAATATGTGATATACAATAATCTTCCCACTCTCATCCAGAACAATGCTTTGACATTACCTTTGCCCCAAGTAAGACACAATTAGAGGAGAAGAGTTAGACATTCTGTGAATACTTATCTGGAATGGAAAATGCTCAGGAGTTCACAACCTTGGAGGTGGTAGAGGAGTTTCCAAAAGGAAGGGACAGGGGTGATCACTCAACCTGATCTTTCATTAATATTGGGAGCCATCTTGCCACAAAGCCATGGAAAGATAATTTTTGCTTTACTATAAATTACTGCAAATTCTGAACCTGCTTGGAATGCCTGCCCATGCCTTGAACTCACCCATGCCTGTCTTACTGACCAGATCACAGCCCTCTCTGAAACCTTACTGAAACCTCATAAATATTGGCCTTCCCTGGCCAGACAACGACCCTCTCTGAGGCTCTAATGGTCCTCATAATTTCTGATGCTGGGGCCAGCAAATAAAAAATGTAAACTACAATTAGTGTGATGCTTGTCAAAGTTCTGTTTTCTGATACTCCCTTTTTGTGTAACTTTTTGGGCTATAAAGCTGGGGTGTAGGAAAGGTGGGGATGCTGTCTTTTTCCAGCCGTTTTGAGAAGGAGAGTCAGCCTAGCCGGTTGAACTAATAAGCTTGCCTTAATTTGATTTTAATTGGAGTCAGTGGTATTTTCTTGCATCCTGGTCTAACATTTTGGAGTTCCCCAGCGAGATGACGTTACCAGATCATAAGACCAGACTGCTGGAAATTCTGACGCTGGCCTTTCCTCCAGGGCTCAGGGCTGGAGAGCCAAGTTCCAAAGCCTTGGAGTGAGCATTTGGTTCAGGGAGCACTGCAGTGAACCATCGCACTAAAACTATTAGCAAGCACCTGGTGGAGGAGGCCTCCATAGGTAGGTGGTGCCTTTATAACATCTGATATCCGGTTAAGGGAGATGTCTTCTGATGACAGAGAGGTGGCCTGGGGAGGCTCACATGTACTCCTGTCCAGGACAGTAACAAGAATTGTTCTGTCCTCTGTTCTGTTCTGTATGGAATTTCTCTGAAAGGGTAGAAAGGTGCAGCCGGGCACGCAGGAGCTCCTACCCCGGAGCTTCAGCAAGACATTTCATTGCTCCTCTGTTTTTCTGTATCTTCACCAGGTTTCTGTTTCTTTGTGTTTTGTTCTGTGTTCTATATGTTTTCTTGTTTGTTTGTTTTTGTGCATTTTGTTGTGTGATTTCTGTGGTAAAAACTTAAAGATATTGGACGTAAAAATGGGTAATAAAGCAAGTAAGCCTTACACCCTTTGGACTGTGTTCTAAAAAACTGTGTTGAAGTTTACCCCCCTTTGTTAAGCAGGATGAGAGAAGCCCCTAGCTGGCAGCCTGGAACTCACCCACTGCAGAGGGCAATGCCTGCTGGCCACCAAAGAACAGAGTATCTCCCAGGTTAACAATGGAAACTCCTTTAAAACCCCTTGTTGCTCCAGTTCAAGAGAGTCACAACCTTTGGGCAGAGTCCCCTGTGTCTCTGCTTTGTTAGCAAAGCAGTAAACCTCCATTTTTATTTTTCTCAAACCCTGTCCTCATTATTAAATAGGTATTAATTCGCTTCAAGGTCAGAAACCGAAATTTAAGTTACAAATTTTGATAACCCCCCGACCCTGGAACTTTTTGAGAGCTGACTACTGAAATGTTAGGAGATGGAGCGAGATTGGGGTGGAACCAAACCAGAGGAGTTAATCCTATAAGTAAAAGGAGGGACTGAGGGACTCCCAGGATCTACCAAAGCCCTGTTGCTTCAGGGAATTCCTTCCTTCGTTCCCTGCACTGTAAGGATTATGCCACCTCTGTCTTCTTAAAAAAAAGAAAAAGAAAAAGGAGACACTAAATGCAGTAAAGTCACCATGGAAACCCTTGATATTACATTTCAGGTTGCCGTCTGTGAAAACATCTGATCCCCTTGTGAGGACATGTATCCTGCCACTGGTGTAGGAGATTTTTCTCTTATCTGCTCTGTTTTTAAGGCTTCTGTCTGTCAGCCATAGTCTGGAGCTCCTTTCTGTCTGTCTTGTGTCTTTGTTTCTGGCCCTTTAAGACATGTGCAATAATGTGCTGATATTATAAATTGTTTCTTGGGAATGATGTTAGTTCAATGTGTGTCTAAATGATGGTGTTTTATTGTAACAATCTGGTATCTGGATGGGTTTTTGTAGCATTGCTCAATCTTGCAGTTAAAAGTCGGGTTTAGGGAATTGTTTAGTTTATGATTTCAGATAATTCATGCCAGATAACTTAAATGCTTAGGATGGAAAACTAAAGCACTCTACTTCCAAGTTGGCAAGTAACTTCCCAAACATTCAGTTTTATTTTTCACCAATTTTGAATTGGGTAGACTGAGAAAATATCACAGTGTGTACCAGTGCATTAATTTGGACAAGGATAGTAAATCATATTATGGTATCTGTTGACAAAACAAGATGTAAAGATATAAAATTTTGTGAATTTCATCTTAAAATTGTATCATAATTTTCAACATCGGAACCTCAAAATTATGGTTAAAATGCCTTAGGCCTGAGGTGTCTGCTCAGAATAGCAGTTTTACCCTGCTCCTTTCAGACCTCAGCAAGGACTTTTGTTGAAATGCAAATGAAAGAAGCCTGCAAGCTCAGTAGGAGACTGATCTGAGGCCTAAGGCAGGAAAAAAGGTAAATTGTATGCTATTTACTAATTACTGGCCAGTCATTTTTTCTAGGACTCTTATTTTTTTTCCTTAGATTCTGTATTCTTTTTTTGAGCTCATGATTTTGATCCTACAGACCTAGGTTAATGTTTTTCTGATCAGCTCTATCTTTGACCAACAGTGGAGTTTTTGAAACATTGCAATGGAGATTTCAACTGCAAAAAGCTACAAGGCCTTTACTATTATTATGTGTGCACACTTTTGTTAGTGTTGTATGTCTATATATACATATATCCCTATATCATATATATGTTATACAAATTAACACATATAAGGAGCACTCATAAAAAAAGCACTCATATAAACAAATTTTAAAACGTGGATCCAAAGATCTTAAATTCTCATGATTTAATTGGTGCAATTTAAATTGGATAAACAGATAAAAATAAATGTCTTTAAATTTAACCTTACAAGTTTTTCTAGGTGTTCAAAAATCTAATAAAATATTAATGCCGACAAAAGGCCTAATATGCCTTGGTTCTAGAACTTTTTCTTCAACAAAAAATGGTACACTGTTCAATACATTTGTCTAATATTTTGATAAATAAGTAAAGTAAATTTGATATGGGATTACTCATTCATGAGTACTTTTGTTAGATATCTGATTGATTTACTAAGGTCTGTATAAGTTTGTCCTAAAGTCTGTATAAGATTGTAAAAATCAGTCATGTGTTAAAGAGACAAAAATTTCTCAAAACATAATTTTAGCCATAACATTGTGGTTATTAAGTTTTATTTTTCTAGAGCAAGCAACCATAAAAATTAAACAACTGATTAAATAAGAACTGTTATTTTAGAGCACTGTACTGCCATTTCTTTAAAAGCTAAACTTGGTTAATGTAGAAACATCAATGCAATTGTGATGCTATTAATGTGCTCATATCTTCCAGGTATACAAGTCTGTAAGGTAGAAACTTTAAAAGAGCATTATATCAAGGTGGTGTTCTGAAGTTGTATGGTAATATATATATATATATATATATATATATATATATATATATATATATATATATATAGGATTTATTTACCTGTTGTCAATAAGATATGTAAACTTTTATGTTACTTTTTATATTGGGGAACAATTTAAATGTATTTTAAGTTAATGAGAGCCTAATCTATGTAAAGGTTAAAAACTTTCAGCCTTTTTTTAATTCATGTTTTAAAAGCTATATCATACGGTGTTAGCTAATGTTCATGTGACCTCAAATAATTTATGTAAACTTTGTAAAATGATATTTAAAAAACAAAGATTAGCTTTAGAATTAAAACACTTAAGATTAATAATGAGCCCTGCCTTACCTGAGATAAGGCTCTGTGTCCCATCTTATTATGTGAGAATGACTGCGAAAGCAGTAGGTCAGATGTTATTTCATTTAAAGTTATTTTCAAAAGTTTTTTTTTTTTTTCCTGTCAACATTACTAGCATCTCAAACAGAGGATATAATGTATAACTCAGCCAAAAATTTTAGGGTAGCTATTACACGAACTAAGTTTGTTTACTGTTGTTAATTTTATTTTGTAATTTCCTTATGGGTGATATAAAGATTCCCTGTTAGTGTTTTACAGCAGTGTTGCTTTAAGAACACAACATTGGTTAATTTAAGATAATTAGCCATCACCTACAAGACAGACAGAATAATACAGATCCCAAATAATAAAAAGATAAATAATTTTAAATTATAGACATTAAAGCCCAGTATTCTTTATATAAGTCTGTTAAAATTTATTTGATGGATGTTTAAGATTAGGATTTAAAATTAAAGTTATATGAAAAGGGACAAGAAAACCAATATTTGGCTCTTGCCCTCTGAGTCAGTCTGTATCCAGGGAACAGCGGACTTCTCTAAAGAGCTTTGCAACTCTGAACCGCATAACCTCCTGATCAGGGAGATTAATGAGACCACTGGAGAACAGAAAGCCAATCAGTGCATTTGCTAAGAAGAGGAGAGTCATCAGAGAAGGGAAACATCCCTGATGCTTCCGAGGGAAGCCACATGGTCAAGCAAGACCTGGACCCACCTAGCGCAAATGGCACTAGCAGAACTGAGAAGCTGCTCTCAAGTTTCCCCAGGAATGACTCCCATAAAATCTCAGCTGAGTGTTCAGAATAGATAGAAACAAAAGTCAGTTTGACTGCTTCATCTTAAACACTTAGAAAAGACAGTTAAAAACAAATTACAGCCATTTCTGGGCATTTTATATAATAATAGTAATAATAATATTTTAAGGTATACACTTTATGTTAGCCTCCCAAAATAAGTAAGACTGGAGGCTACAAAGAAGGATTCTCAGACAGGAATGCCTGATAACTATAAAAAGAGGCTATCAAGATTATCTGCCAGTGGCAGAAGTTTTTAGTTGAAGGCCTACAGATATTCTTAACCTAAACACATAGGCTTGGTATTTGTTAGTATGATTATCCAGCAATGAGTAAGAGAATTAAAGGTTTCTCTATTAGACACAGAGGTCATACTAGTAAAAATATTTTGCAAGATCAGATGACATTAAATTATTAAACTGAATCTTATGGGGAGGGACAAATGTAACACTAAAAGTTAAATATTAAGTTGACAGTCCTGATAACTGGGGATATTAAAGACTGGTGAGGGAACTTCTATACAGTGACATGTTCCAGCTGCTGCAACATTTATTAAGTACTCATGTTTTTTTGTTTCTCTCATAGAAGAACCCATTCCCAGATGACTTTACTACCTGTTCTTCCCCATCCAGACTTCAAACCTAACTGACTTCTAAAAGGCGACTCTTGTCCCTCAGGCGGTGCCCCCTCACGTCACCGTCACCCTCTCTCAGCTCAGAAGAAGTCTAAATGAGTGACGCCTCTCTTCTTACAACAATGGAGACAAAAATAAATAGAATATCAATATAAGTAATTAATTAAGTCAGGTAAAATCAGGGAGACCTGTTTTTGGGTGAGTTCAAAAAATCGGGAGACTATTACCTGAGGGATTAAAATTCCCACAGTGCTCTTCCTACCCAATCAAATATATGAAAAAAACACATTAGAAAAGGGGGGAATGATTGACCCAACCTGATCTTTTATTAAAATTGGCAGCCATCTTGCCACAAAGCCGTGAAAAGATAATTTTGGCTTAACTATAAATTGCAGCAAGATCTGAACCTGCTTGGAAAGCCTGCCCGTGCCTTGAACTCACCCATGCCTGGCTCTCTGACCAGATAACAGCCCTCTCTGAAACTTTGTTGACACCTCATAAATATTGGCCTTCCTTGGCCAGACGACACTCTCTGAGGCTCTAATGGTCCTCATAAATTCTGATGTTGGGGCCAGCAAACAAAAATGTAAAATACCATTAGTGTGATGCTTGTCAGAATTCTGTTATTTTTAACCCCACTTTTGGGTAACTTTCTGGGCTATAAAGCTGGGCTGCTCTCCTGTTCCCAACGTTTTGGGAGGGAGAGGCAGCCAGGGTGGTGGAAATAATAAGCTTGCTTTAATCTGATTTTAATTGGAGACAGTGGTCTTTTCTTGCAACCTGGTCTAAAAGGTAAACACTACACAAACCTGGAGCTCTGCCGGACTAAAGACTTCTTGAGAAACTGCCTTTGACGATGGGCACTCGACATATATGTTGTTGTCAGAAGCTTTAGCTTCCATTCAAATGAGACCATCAAAGCTGGGTCTACATCTATGAGACCTGGAGGATATTGTTTCAATTTTTCCAAAGAACATGAGGAAGCAGTGCTGACTTCTCTCTGTAGGTAAACTGTGGCCACTGAAAGCTAAGTGTCTCCGCATGTGGACTGTGAAGCCATTTGGTCATCCTCCACTTTTCATGGTGTTTCTTTCTACTGCACTGGGAGTTTGGTATTTGCCTCATGAAATACAATGACTTCAACTGGTACACAGTGATGTAGGGAGTCCTGTCACGTGTGGTGGGTCAGGGTCTGCAGGAGAATGCACCAACCAGGCTTCTATCCCACATAGCTTGACCCTTTGACCATAGCAACCTGATTCTGAACATTGCCCTGAAACGTCTCCATATAACAAAATGCCTTTTATGGAGAGGTTTCAGACATATAAGTGATTCCTGTCTGTAACATGTCAGCCACAAGTCATTTGGAAGTCAATGGCAGAATCACATGTCCCGACCACAGATGTTTTATCACACAGCTGCACACAACAGCTTTTGGCCCACTACTCAGCAGGCCCCAACATACTGGCATCTCTGTTCTACACCATTTTCATAAAACCCAGTCAATCAAGGCACTGTCTGGTACACTCAGGATCAGCAACTGTACATCCAAAGGTTCTCCAGTGGCAGGTGGCCATGGGAAGTTCAAAAATTTCATGGTATTTATCTAGCCATTTTCAAAGACGAAGTTGGAGAAACTGTGGGTTTCAATTCATTAAGGAACCATTAAATTTAGAGGAAGCACATTTCAATGAATAATCTAGAGAACTCTCACAGGCAAGGGTTCCCAAAGACTGGCCAAAAGGTCACATGAAGCCAGCCCCATTGAGGTCTACAATGTAAGGTCCATGTGTGTTTTGACTCTCAACTATGGCTTCCAAGTCTTTCAGAAAAAAAATCATGTGATATCCTGGCTGAGATTCCCAGTGCTCTGTGGAAAGCCACTCTGGGCTTAGATCTCGGTGTCCAAGGGCGACTCTCATGTGTGGCCTCCTAAAATCCCAACACAATTCATGGCGATACTTCTCTGAAGTCAGTTCCATAACGCATTCTCTAAGAGGAATCACACCAGAGTTCAAGCCCAGGTGGACCCAGGCATCTCTTACAACCACCACACAAATGACCACAATTAAAACTAAAACACTCCCACATGCTCCTCATCTTCTTCCACATAGACACTCATCATAACCTCTGGCTGGAGGTTTCCATGAAGGGCACAGCCCAATACACTGTTCAAAATAAGCACGCTTGCCCCTCATTTGCCTAAAGTCATGGTGGCCTGGACACCCTTGCTGTGAACCAAGAGTGATCAAATAGGCCTGCCCTATATCTGATCTGCTTCTCCAATTTGAGGCCTAATGACTGTCTGGTATAGATTCTTTATGTGAATTGGTATCATAGAAAACCCAAGCCCCTATCGGCTAGGCTCTGCAGGGATTTGAAGAAATGATTTGACCCAAATGATCCCTATTCTCACTTGATTTAGCTCAGGAAGCTTACAGAGGAAAGTGAGAGACTTCATCCACAATGACTGCTCTTTTGGCCATTTTGGTTTTGGATGCACACTTGGAAACTTTCTTTAGATCCATCAGGTGCTGAGAATCTAAGCCACTGCCACCCCACCGGGCCAAGTGGCTGTTTCAGACACATCCTTTTCGAAAGCAATTAAGCAAAGAGCCACAGGTGATGCCCATTCATTTCCATTTGAAAACTATTTTCTTCAGGCTTCACAAAAGGGTGGCCTGAGGCAAAGACCTTCCTGATATTAAGGGTAATAGAATCATAAGTAAGAAAATGGCCCAAAGCAGGGTTTCTCCACTGAGACATTACTGGTCACACTGATATCTGAGTTTTCTGAGATGCTCGCATTCCCTTCAGCTATCCAGTACATGGTCATGTAACAGAGCTTGGACGTGGTACATATCTTGGAAACAAAACCATGAGGATACTCTGGAGAGTGGCCAGTATTCAGGAAGAAAAGAGGAACTTAGGAAGATAGTAGCTGTTCACCATCCATTAGGCAAGCCGCACTCCATTTTTAAATTGGGTGGGAAGAATGCTGGCAAGCTTTATACTAGACAGGACACAACCATTGATGCATTCGCATTTCAAATGTCTACAACCACGGATACAGTGGGATACACAGACATAGAAACACTCGTGTTGTCAAACAACTTTCTAGAAACTTTCCAGTCCAAACCTACAAACCGCCATTCCTACCTATTCTCAGAACATGAGACAAAACCACAAACTCACACCGACACCCACAACGGCACCTCCTTCCCCCAAGTATGGCTGTGACTATCCTGAGTGTCCTCTGACTGGTGAGCCATAATATGTTCCCACGAAATGGCCTGTCCAATCTCAGATCTGGTCTTCTTTTCAAACTTTTAGAAGTTGTCAGGAGCCATGGTTGAGCCACTACCTGCTTTCTCAGAAAAAGCCACTCTTCAGAGCTCCCTGAAATTTGGCCATCATCACATAAGTAGGTACCAAGAAACACTGACTCTGTCTTTGGTAAATTCAAACAATTGAGACCACTGGGACTGAAACTAAGACTTGCTCTGGGTGCATGGCTTCCTGGATCCCAAGTTCAGAAAGTTCCATCACCAAGGAAGTGTGGTAGGTCACTTCCTTCAGGAACTGAATGAGGTCACTGTGATGGAAAACCACTTTGTTCTAACAGTTGCTTCCAAAGGTCCCATGAGATGGAGGCTGGCCCTACTTCCTGTGACACTTTCACAAGTTAGAATGGTATATCAACCATAGGCATCTGGGAACAGCTCTGTACACAGGCCTGGTTTGATCCATTTAATCTACATTAAGAAGAGAGAGGCTGATTCAGACACATTCCTTCATTCTGACCAGGATGTTTGACATGGAAGTTGACATGGATTTGACTTTTGCTCTCTCAGGTCCTTCATAGGTAAAAAGGTCGGTCAAAAGTCGGAGGAAAAGACCACCAAGAGACTGTCTCATGCCACAGCAAAAGGTTTATTGGGCGTCCAGCATGCTGCGGCTCAGAGCTAACTTCAGAGGAGCAAAGAACAAAGAGCCCCAAAAACAACTTGAGCAGAGTTTATTTACATTCTTTAGAGAGGGCAGGGACTTTGCATACATCATAGCCTCCTTTAGCAAATCAACATACCACGGGAAAATCAAATAACAACCCAAAAACATGATTAGCACATTCATTGGCAGGAAGAGGTCGGACAGGGGGTGATTGGTTAGCCCTGAGAAGGGGTATACGTTTAAACTGATTGGTTGAAGCCCTGAGATGTATACGTGATGAGCTGCACGGTTTCTGGGAAGGGGTTGTTTAGCAACTAGGTGGTCAGGGAAGATTTCAACACACATCTAATTGGCAGTTCCGGGAATTGTCTTAACTGCCACAGGAATTTCAGGTTCTGAGTGCAGCTTGGAAACTTTACAAAACCTGGTTCTTTATGTTTCAATTTTAATTTCTTTTATTCTTTCATTTCCCACTCCTTTTTCTTACTACATTTAATCTTAAAAGTAATGGATCATAATTATTGCGGGGTCTCACACTCTATTTCTGCCAGTGGAGCGTATTTCTGTCTGATTACCATGAGTTTTTCCTGCCCAATTTGAGCCTGGAGAAACGAAACTATGCGGTTAAGCAAACAAGGTCCCAAAGTTAGCAACACCATAAGGATGATCAGGGGTCAAGCTAAGCCTGATAGGAGTGTAGTTAACCAGGGGGACTGGGTAAACCATGACTCAAACCACCCTTGTTGAATCTCCCTTTCTCTCTGGCGCTCTTCAAGGCATTTTCTCAATTTACTCATGGATTCTTTTACAACTCCAGTATGGTCAGCATAAAAACAACATTCTTCTCTCAGTGCAGCACAGAGGCCCCACTCCCTCATGAAGAGGAGGTCTAATCCTCGCCTGTCCTGTAAAACAACTTCAGAGAGAGAGTTTAAGGATTCCTACAGCACTGTGATGGAGGTCTCTAATGTATTCCAGTCTTGATCTATTGCTGTTTCTAATCAGGCCATTTGTTGTGACCCATGGATCATAGCAGCTGTTCCTGTACCCACTCCTGCAGCAGCTCCTATCCTCAATAGGATGGCTATAGTAAGGGACACTGGATGCCAGCAAAATCAGGTTGTTTGTCCCCCTAGTAGACCTTAAAATGATTCTGCATCATAATAAACCACCCTGGGAAGTATCTGAACCATTAAACAATAATTTACAAAGCTGTCAAATACATGGGTTGAAATGCAAGGAGTTCTGACTGTGTGGAGTTCAGTACAATTAAGGTTCCTTTAATTAGTTCCCAGGGGCAGGAGTCAGCTGTACTCTGGACTGGGGAAGTAGGCAAAGATGGAAACTGGGAAGTATGAGATGGTTGAGGGGTTCTGGTAGATCTAGGCATGGGAGGTTTTGGAGGCTTAATTCCTGGCTTGAGGGGATTGGGCCCTATTGCTGTGGGATTTTCTTCCTTTTTAAGCAGGATGGTGAACCAGTGACCAAAGTCATAACGAGGGCCATAAATATAGAATCGCATTTCCCATGTATTTCCCATAGACCATGTTGTTCTGAGGTAGCCCCTTTTTTTGGAAGTGAAAGTTATATTGAGGGGGTAACATAGACTATTCTTTCCTCAGCGAGTTTTTGACACAACTTGGCTAGTGGCACATTTCTTGGGATCAATCCAGGTGTCATTTTTTCCTACCTGAATGATACTGTCTGCGGAGTTTGGGTTCAACCATGTAGCTCCCGTTTGTTCACAACCCCAAGATCTTAAATAAAAGTCACTGGGTCCTCCACAGGTTTGGGCCTGTTTGCGACTTAAGAAATCAGCTGGGCACACATAAAAATCAAGACTGGCTAGTTTACACCTGAGCTGGGGAAGATGATATCCATAATTCATGGGGTAAGGTGGTCTATGTTGCCCTGGTTTGGGTTTGAGTGGGATCTGTGTGAAGTCCTCTATGTCAGGGAGATCCCAGTCAGAGAGGCCTATGTCAAGCTGACAAATGTCCAGGTAGAGAGATGGCCACCAAGTCCATAAGAGGGCTGTATGTGAAATAGACCACACTACTTGCCCAGTAGGATTTATAGCTGCCATTGTTGCTGAACAGGCTGATGGTGATTAGGACTGCTGGTGGTCAGGGGAAGAATCCATAGCCTTACCCACACGACGGACACGCAACTTGAGAGGGTTACCAGTCTGTTCCAGTTTCCAGCCGGAGGCTGGACAGGGCGCAGGCTTGAGATGTGTGGCATGGATCCAGGAAGTGATTCCATCCACTTTCACCACTGTAAGTGTTATAAGCAGCACCTGGTATTGTCCTTTCCAGCGGCGTTCCAGGGATGATACCTGATGCCGTCTCACGTAGACGAAGACTCCCACTTGATATCGATGTGGGGTTCCCTCGTCTCCAGGCTGATAAGCACTGGCCAACTGTTTCCACAGGTATCGCTGGGTGCTGGGTTTGTTCAAGGGCTTTAAGTCTGTCAAGCAAGGGGGTGTGAAAGGAATCATTAAGTCTCAGAGTTGGGGTTAGGTCCCTTACTAAAGGAGGGGCACCATAGAGAATTTCATAAGTGGTGAGTTTACACAAAGAGGCAGAGGGTGTACTTTTTGCACGAAACAGTGCTTAAGGTAGGAGCATAGTCCAATTTTTTTATGCAGGTCTCCAAGCTTAATTTCTTTAAATTCTCTTTGATGGTTCTAATCATTTTTTCTACCTGTCCTGAGCTCTGGCATCTATAAGCACAATGTAACTTCCAATTAATCTTCAGGGTCCTGGTGAATCCCTGACTTACCTGGGCAACAAATGCAGGTCCATTATTGGACCCTATTACCTTAGGCAGGCCAAACCTTGGAAAAATGTCTTCTAGAATCTTTTTGAGCACCGTCTGAGCCGTTTCTTTCTTCATGGGGAAGTCTTCAACCAATCCTGAAAGAGTATCTACAAAGACTAGGGGATATTTAAGTCCATACCTTCCTGGCTTAATTTCAGGAAAAGTCCACTTCCCAAAATTGTCCTGGTCTGGTTCCTCGTAAGCGCTTCCCTGCAGGAAGCTTGGATGGGTAAGCATTAACTAATTGGCAGACTTGACAAGCTCTAGTCACCTTCTAAGCTATTTCTTTCCTCTGTAAGTCAGTCAATAAAAAATCCTTTCTTCGGTCCTTTAAGTGTGCCTATTACTTCTTTGAGCTTAAGTGGGTGAGCTAGTGTACGTCTTTGACATAAAGGTGGGCTTTTTGAAATTGTAAACTTGGCTCTGTAGGGTCCCAGAGTTCTGCATCTGTCTCCTCAGATGATAAGTTGCCTGAATGTTCCAGTGTGGCCAAGTCTCCTGAATGTTGATCCCCCTGGTGTGGAAAAAGTTAACAGAGTCACTCCGTTTAGGGCTGCCAATTAAGCTTCCTCATCTGCCCTTCTGTTTTTAACTGCAACGAGGTCGTTTCCCTTCTGGTGCCCTGGACAGTGCACTATAGCTAGTTCCTTAGTGCCCTTCACTGCTGAGAGAAGGTGGAGAATCTCAACTTTGTTCTTTATTTTTTTCCCAGTGGAGGTTAATAGCCCCCTTTGCTGGTAAATAGCCCTGTGCACATTAGCATTGCCAAATGCATAGTGGCTATCAGTGTATATGGTGGCCCTTTTGCCTGTTGCTAGTTCCAATGCTTTCGTAAGGGCAATCAGTTCTGCCATTTGGACTGATGTCTCTTCTGGGAGACCAGAGGATCAGATGACATTAGTTTTGCTAACTACTGCTGCTCCAGCCCACCACATACCATCTTGGAGGAAGCTGCTCTCTTTCGTAAACCATACGACTTCAGGGTGAGGCAGTGGCTGGATCCTTCAAGTCTCGTCCTATACTGGTTTCCTCTGCCAGTATGTGTTGACACTCATGAGCGACAGGTCCTGATGATTCTTCTGGCAGCCAGGTTGAGTGGAGCAGAAGGTCTAAGAGTTATTCTGTCTTTGCTAATCCAGAGGCTCTGGTAGTAGTTTATTCTGGAGTTTGATAGCCACCTATCTGGAGGTTGACAGATGATGCTCTCCAGGGCATGGGGGGCTATAATGGATAGCTTCTGTCCCAACGTTCATTAATGAGCATCTTTTATTAGAAGCGCTGCCGCTGCTATAGCTCTTAAGCAACGGGGCCACCCAGTAGCCACTGGGTCCAGTTTTTTTGATAAGAATGCTACCGGCCTTTTCCAAAGTCCCAAAGTCTAAGTGAACACTCCCCATGCTATTCCTTTCTTTTTCTCAATGTAGAGAGTGAAGGGTTTATCTATATCTGGGAGTGCTAAGGCCGGAGCAGATAGCAGCACCTTTTTTTGACATTATCAAAAGCTTGTTGGTGCTCAGGGGTCCATTGGAATTGGGCATTCCACTTTATCAGCGGGTATAAAGGGGCAGCCAGAGAGGCGAACCCAGGAATCCATCACCTGCAAAATCCAGCAGTCCCAAGAAACTCTCTGAGTTGTCTCTTATTAGATGGGGGTGGTATCTGCACAATGGTTTGTTTTCTGTTCTCAGTTAGCCATCATTTGCCACCCCTAAGAGAATAACCCAGGAAGATTACTTCTTGCTGACAAATTTGGTCCTTTTGGCAGAAGCCCTATATCCAAGCCGAGCAAGCTCGGATAATAGTGCTTGGGTCCCAGACTCATAGTTTTCCTTGGTGTCCGCTGCCAGTAGCAGATCATCCACATATTGGAGTAGTGTGACTTCGGGGTGTGCAGTTCTGAAGTCGTTTATGTCCCTGTGGAGGGCTTCATCAAAGAGAGTGTGGGGGGGGTTTGAACCCCTGTGGGAGTCTAGTCCAGGTTACTTGGCCAGATGTTCCAGTTTCTGGGTCTATCCACTCGAAAGCAAACAGCAACTGACTGTCCTTATGTAGGGGCAAGCAGAAGTAAGCATCTTTTAAGTCCAGCACAGTGTAGCATTCCCGGTCCAGATTCAGAGTGCTAAGCAAATTATATGGATTGGGTACTGTGGGGTGAATGTCCTGCACTCTGTTGTTGATCTCTCTTAGGTCTTGAACAGGACTGTAGTCCCTAGTTACTGGCTTTCTTACTGGTAGCAGGGGGGTATTCCAGGCTGATTGACAGGGCCTTAGGACCCCAAGGGCCAATTATTTCTGAATATGGTGACTTATCCCATCCTTAGCTTCTTTGCTTAGAGGATATTGTTTAACACTGATTGCAGAGGCAGAGGCTTTTAATTCTACTACTATTGGAGGTTGTTTTATGGCTAGACCTAACCCAGCAGTTTCTGCCCAGGCATTAGGATAATCTTTTATCCATTTCTGTTGTAGTTTGCCTCTTTGATCAGTCCTAGGGGGCACGAAGTGTTGATGTTCATCTTCTATGGACATAGTCAATTCTGTGACTATGGGAGTTTTTACTGAAGGTTTTAGAACATCCACTTGGGGACCATCAGGGTTAAAGGTTACTCTAGCCCCGAGTTTGGTAAACAGATCCCTGTGCATCAATGAGGCTGGGCATTCTTGGATTACTAGGAAAGAGTGGTGGACTTTACATTTTCCTACTTCCATAATCCTCTTAGTTGTCCAAGCCCGATAAGTAGTGCCATTAGCCCCTTGAACTAGGGACCATTTATTTGATATGGGGCCCAGAGAAGCCTTAAAGGCTGAGTATACTGCTCCTGTATCCACTTCAAAGTTCACTGGAGGCCCCTCCACTTCAAATGTTACCCTGAGCTCGGGGAGGGGATCCGAGTCCTGACATTCCTAGTCCTCTTCTAGAGTCAGCATGGCGGGCTGCCGTGGCTTCTTCTTTTTGGGGCACTCTTTGACTCAGTGTCCTTTTTCTCTACAGTAGGCACATTGATCTGAGGCCAGGGAAAGCCTTTGGCGTGGGCCCAAGTATCCCTTTCTGACTCCCTGCTTTTTAATTTCTGGCGTATTTGCTGCTGTGAAGAAAATCTTAGCCAATGCTTTTGTCTGCCTTTTGCTCCTTTCATCCTTTTTTTCTTCCCTTTCCTTCTCTCTCCTCTGTTCCGTGTCCTCCTCAGTTTCTCTCTTATAATATACTTATATACTTATAATATATACTTATAATATATATCTTATAATATACTTTCTCAGCTTCTCTGTCTAAATCTCTTAAGGTCGTATTTTGTAACCCATCTAGACATTGTAACTTTCTCTTAATATCTTGGGCAGCCTGCTCAATAAAGGCCATTGTAACAAATGCCTTTTGGTCATCTGCCTGAGGATCAAAAGGAGTATATTTTCTATATGCTTCCATAATTCTCTCCAGAAACATAGAGGGAGACTCATTAGGCCCTTGGATAATCTCTCTTACCTTTGCTAAATCGGTCGGCTCTCTGGCGGCCACTCTGAGACCCGCTATTAGAGCCCGGCGATAAGTGGACAGATGCTTCCTACCTTCAAAGGTGTTGGGGTCCCAGTTGGGTCGGTTCATGGGCCCATAGGGATGGAGAGAGAGCATCACAGGGGCTTCTGAGTTTTCTATTATCCATCGCCGGTGGGTTCTTTTAGGTTGCCCATCTTCCTCCAGGGGAGGAGGGGTTGCTGCTGCTGTGGGGAAGTCCCCTGGAGGGCTTGGGTCTGGCCCAATTGCCTCTAGCAGTGGAGAGGCTGAGTCAGCGGTGGGAGGATCATCAGGAACTGTGTTGGGGGTTGGGGAGGGAGAGTAGACAATAAGGAGGGGGTGGAGTGTCCAGTCTTGTGACTCAGGGAGAATGGAAGGAAGAGGGAGAGGAGCGGAAAGTTTGAATGATAGGAATGTTGGGGAAGGAGTATATGGCTGTTGATCTGGGTGGCCACGTGGCCCCGGCTGAATGACAATATCTCTGAATTTTCGGATTAGAGGAAAGTGGAAGGATTCTTCTGGGGCCATCTGAATTCGAGGATGGGCCATTCTGAAGCACAGAGAGTCTGCCAGGTACGGTGTTTTACTGAAAAAGAAAGATTCTGGGCCCTTGAGTGGACATCAGTCCAATGATCAAGGGTCAGGGACAGAGAAGAGGAAGTGCTTTGTCCCATAATGGGAGTTACTCAAACAGGGACATTGAAGACACAAACACAACACAAAGACAAACAGTAAACGTTTAACATGAGTCCAAGACAAAGATTTGAACTGAGTAACTGGAAAATATTGATGGGTTAGACAATAAAAACAGACAGTAAACTCAACATGAGTTCAGAACAATGACCAAAACTGAGTTACCGGCAAAACCTGATGGGCTGGCAAATCAAATCCTGAAGCAAAACATAACCGAGTTGAGGAAACTACTATTCCTTGAATTCCCTAGTCCTCCGGAGTGTCCCTCAGGGACGTGATCTTGGCTCTGTGACACGTCTGTCACACCATAGGAGAGAGCTAATGCTCTTCACCAACAGCCACTTTGCCACGCCCTAGCCTGAAACCCGAAACCAGAAAGAGGCACCTTACTTACCCCGAGAGGACTCCCTTGAGGTCTTCCA
This sequence comes from Callospermophilus lateralis, assembly GCF_048772815.1. Classification (NCBI taxonomy): domain Eukaryota; kingdom Metazoa; phylum Chordata; class Mammalia; order Rodentia; family Sciuridae; genus Callospermophilus; species Callospermophilus lateralis. The sequence goes on along the minus strand of NW_027512582.1, from coordinate 215,113 downwards.
TTCACCGCTCCCGGATATCTCACCTGGGGCCTCCAGATGAAAAGGTGCTGCGAACATCAAAGGAAAAGACAACAAAGAGGATTTCTCATGCATCAGCAAAGGGTTTATTGGGGGTCCAGAATGCTAGGCCTCAGAGCTCCCTTCAGAGGAGCAAAGAACAAAGAGCCCCGAGAACAACTTGAGCAGAGTTTATATACATTCTTTAGAGAGCTCAGGGACTTTACCTACATCATAGCCTCCTTTAGGAAATCATCATGTACCACGGGAAAATGAAATAACAACTCTAAAACATGATTAGCACATTCATTGGCGGGAAAAGTTGGGGCAGGGGGTGATTGGTCAGCCCTCAGAAGGGGTATACATTTAAACTGATTGGTTGAAGCCCTGAGATGTATACGTGGTGAGATGCACGGCTTCTGGGAAGGGGTTGTTAAGTAACTAGGTGGTCAGGGAAGATTTTAACACACATCTAATGGGCAGTTCCAGGAATTGTCTTAACTGCCACAGGAATTTCAGGTTCTGAGTGCAACTTGGAAACTTTACAAAACCTGGTTCATTACATTTCGATTTCAATTTCTTTTATTCTTTCAGAACCTTACAGTGGAAGGTGAGAGACTTCATTCACAATGACTGCTCTTTTGGCTATATTGGTTTTGGATGCACACATGGGATCAATTTTTTGATCCGTCTGTTGCTGATAATCTAAGCCACAGCCTCACACAGGGCCAAGAGCCTGATTAAGACACATCTCTTTCCAAAGCAATTACTTCTCTGAGGTCAGTTTCAGAACTCAGTCTCTGAGGAGAATCACACCAGTGTTCAAAACCAGGTGGACCCAGTCATCTCTTCCAACTGCCACACAAATGACCACAATTAAAACCAAATCCCTCTCACATGGCACTCAACTTCTTACATATATACACTCATTATACCCTTTGGCTAGAGGTTTTCATGAATGGCGCAGCCCAAGAGAGTGTCCAAAATAAGCTCCCTTGCCCCTCATTTGCCTAACCTCAGGGTGGCCTGAACACCCTTCCTGTGAACTAGGATTGATCACATAGTTCTTCCTTTAATACTGCTCTGCTTCTCCAATTTGAGGCCTACTGACTGTCAGGTTTAGATTCCTTATGTGATTTGGAGTAATTAGGAAACAAAAGCAACTTTGCAGCGCTTGAAAGAACTTATTTGACCCAAATGATCCCTATTCTCACTTGGTGGAAGTCAGGAAACTTACAGAGGAAGGCGAGAGACTTCATCCACAATGACTGATCTTTTTGCCATTTTGGTTTTGGATGCACACATTGCATCTTTCTTTAGATCCATCAGGAGCTGATAATCTAAGCCACAGCCTCACACAGAGCCACAAGGCTGATTCAGACACATACTTTTCCAAAGCAGTTAAGCAAAGAGCCACAGGTGATGCCCATTCACTTCCATTTGAAAACTTTTTTCTTCAAAATTCACAAAGGGGTGGCCTGAGGCAAAGACCTTCCTGACTTCAGGGTAACAGAACAATAAGTCAGCAAATCCCAATGCAGGGTTTCTCCACTGAGACTTTACTAGTCACAATGATTTCTGAGTTTTGTGAGATGCTTGCAATTCCCTTCAGCTATCCAGTACATGGCCATGTCACAGAGCTTGGATGTGGTACATATCTTGGACAAAAAAAAATGAGCCTATTCTGGAGAGTGGCCAGAATTCAGGAAGAAAACAGGAACTTAGGAAGATAGTAGGTGTTGCCCATCTAAAAGCAACCAACAGTCCTTTCCTAAAATGGGCAGGATGAATTCTGGGAAGCTTTCTACTAGACAGGATACATCCATTGATCTATTCTGCTTTCTAATATGTACAACCAAGGACAAAGTGGGATACACAGACACAGACACAGTCGCCTTGTCAAAGGACTTTCTAGAAACAGTCCACTCTAAACCAAACAAACCACCTTTCCTACCTATTCTCAGAACATGAGAAAAAACCCCAAACTCACAGCCACAATCAAAAAGTCACCTCCTTCCCCCATGTAAGTCTGTGACTATCCAGAGTGTCCTCTGACTGGTGGTCCATACTATGTTCCCCCAAAATGGCCTGTCCTGTCTCAGGTCTGGTCTTCTTGTCCATCTCTGTGAAGTTGTATGGAGCCTGTGCTGACCACTACCTGCTTTCTCATTAAAGGCCCATCTTCAGAGCTCTACTTGCATTTTGTCATCCTCAAACCATTAGGTACCAAGAGAGACAGACTCTCTCCTTGGTAAATCCAAACAAGTAAGTCCACTGGGAATGGGACTGGGACTGGCTCTGTGTGCCTGGCTTCCTGGATCCCAAGTTCAGAGAGTTACATCACCAAAGAAGTGAGGTAGGTCAATTCCAACAGAAAGGGAATGAGGTCACTGCCTTGGCAACCACTTTGTCCTAACACTTGTTTCCAAGGGTCCCTTGAGATGGAGGCTGCCCCTACTTCCTGTGACACTTTCAGAAGTTAGAATGGTATATCAACCGTAGACACCAAGGAGAAGCTCTCCACACAGGGTTGGTTTGGTCCATCTTCTTTATATCAGTAGGAGAGAGGCTGATTCAGACACATCACTTCATCCTGAACAGGTGGTTTGGCATGGAAGATGACTTTTGCTCTCTCAGGTCCTTCATAGCTGCTACATCTTCTCTAGGGATCATTTCTCATCAAACTTTGAGGTTCTCAGCAGGTGAAAGATCCCCTACATTCCTGTATTGTAAGACCAACTCTGTCCCTGCTCTTTTGTGAAGTTAGATTGAGGGAACAGTGTATGGTTAGGGTTAATAACATATTCTATTTGGGTTAGGAAACATTCTGCGGGATGAATAATGGTATTGGGAACCTGCGATATTCACAAGAATATATAGGTGAAATATAAGTATGAAACCTGAAATCTAGGTACGATTTGAAGCCCTGAAGGGCATTGGGCCCTTTAGTGAGATACTTTGCTTTGAATTATGTTCTGAACAGATATCTCAGATAAATCGATGTGCAATGGCAAAGGACCTTGTACCTTGGATGATTAAATGTCCTAGAGAACATCCAGTCAAAAAGGAATAGTCGGCAGGATTAGGAAGGTTGTCAGTAGGTTTAGAAAAAAGAGTGAATATAGGATTTGAACGAAAGTTTCATTAGCAATAGGGTTTTGGGTAGAGAGTGAACATAAATATGAGCACATATGAAGAGTCAGTCACAATGATGAACTGGGGAAAATATGTAGGAAAGCAGATATCAATAGAGACATTAGGAAATCAGGCAAAGTATAATGTAATATTGTTAGACATTTTCAACATGGTTGAGGTTGAATATATAATCTTAGGAAGAAAGAAATATGTTGCCTCCAATAGGATTGACATTTGAGAGCATTAGGCAACCTGGACATGGTTGCTTTTAGTAATCAATGCTCACTTTCCATTTTGCTTTGGTGAAAGGTTAATAGGCACTTGTCACTTCCTGTTTTTCTGTATGCTTAACAAACCACTGTTGAAATCTTGAGAACTGTTTGCTAATTTTGTTCCCAGGATGTGCTGTCCCCAACTGCCAAACTGCAGAATATACTCCTTCACCCGGGTGCATGCAAACCGCACACTCGCCCTGACCCATCAATAAATTTCCCATTCTGCCCTCTCCAAGAAAAGTATATAAGCTCTGTTAAAGCTGTTCTCAGGGCTCTCTGCTCTATTCAAGTGAGCTCTGAGCCCCAGCATGCTGGACCCCCAATAACCTCTTTGCTGTGGCCGAGTGAAAATGCTATACTGTTCTGTACTTAAAAGATGCTTTCTTTTGCTTGCCTCTGCATAAAGATAGTCAGTTGCTGTTTGCTTTCGAGTAGGTAGACCCAGAAACCGGAACGTCTTGTCAACTAACTTGGACTAGACTTCCACAGGGGTTCAAAAACTCCCCCACTCTCTTTGATGAAGCCCTTCACAGACATCTCTACAACTTCAGAACTACGCACCCCGAAGTCATTCTGCTTCAATATGTGGATGTCCAGCTACTGGCAGCCAACACCAAAGAAAACTGTGAGTCTGAGACCCAAGCACTATTATCTGAGCTTGCTCAACTTGGGTAGAGAGCTTTGGACAAAAAGGCCCAAATTTGCAAGCAAGAAGTAATCTTCCTGGGGTATTTCCTTAGGCGCGGTAAATGATGGCTCACTGAGCCCAGAAAACAAACCGTTGTGCAGATACCACCCCCATTTAACAGGAGACAACATAGAGAGTTTCTTGGGACTGCTGGCTTTAGCAGGTTATGGACCTGGGTTTGTGTTCTTAGCTGCTCCTTTATACCCGCTGTTAAATGAGAATGCCCAATTCCAATGGACCCTTGAGCACCAGCAAGCTTTTGATAACATCTAAGAACACTGACACTGAACTCCTCAACTTCACTGAGCCCAGCCTGCAATTTCAGAAAGCCCTACACTACATTAAAAATGTACATCAACTCAATCAACTTGGTTCAAAAAAACTGCCGGCATTACTGTAGGATCAAGAACAGAGTTTTAGACTAATTCACTCACAGTGAAAGGAAATAATTGAATGGGTAACAAAAGCCTGTCAGTTCTGTCAATTGGTTAATGCTTACCCTTCCAAGCTTCCTGCAGGAAAGCACCTATGAGGAACCAGACCAGGACAATTCTGGGAAGTGGACGTTACTGAAATTAATCCAGCAAGGTATGGACTTAAATATCTCCTAGTCTTTGTAGATACATTTTCAGGATGGATTGAAGCCTTTCCCACCAAAAAAAAAAAAAAAAGAAAAGAAAACCGGCACAAATTGTGGTCAAGAAGATCCTGAAAGATATTTATCAAAGACACGTCCTGCCTAATTTAATATGGTCTGATAATTGAACAGCCTTCATGGGCCAGGTAAATCAGGGATTAGCCAGGACCCTGGGGATTAATTGGAAGTTACATTGTGCTTATAGACCCCAGAGCTCAGGACACTTAAAAAAAATAAATAGAACCATTAAAGAGACCTTAACAAAATTAAGCTTAGAGACCGGCATAAAAGATTAGACTATGATTCTGCCTTATGCACTGTTTCATGCAAGAAATACTCCCTTTCTTTCTTTGTGTAACCTCACCCCCTATGAAATTCTCTATGGGGCCCTTCCTACACTAAGAGACCTAACCCCGACTCTAAGACCTAAGGATCCCTTCCACACACCCTTGCTTGACATACTTAAATCTCTTGTAAGAACTCAGCTATACCTGTGGAAACAGCTGGCCACTGCCTTCCAACCTGGGGACGAGGGGAATCCACATTGATATCAAGAAAGAGACTTCCTCTACATAAGATGACATCAGGTGTCATCCCTGGAACCCCGCTGGAAAGGACCATTCCAGGTGCTACTTATAACACCTACAGCAGTAAAAGTAGAGGGAATCACTTCCTGGATCCATGCCTCTCATCTCAAGCCTGTGCCATGTCCAGACTCTGGCTGAAAACTGGAAAAGACTGTTAACCCTTTCAAATTGCATATTCGCCACGTGGGTAAGGCTATAGACTCTCTCCTTGGCCACCCGTAGTCCTAACGCTCATCAGTCGCTTCAGCAGCGATGGCTGATCACAAATACTACTAGACAAGAAGTATGGTCTATCTTGCATACAGCCCCCTTAGGGACCTGGTGGCCATCTCTCCACCCAGACATTTGTCAGCTGGCTATAGGTCTTTCCTATTAGGATATCCCTGATGAAGAGGATCTCACTAAAATTCCATTAAATCCTTTCCGTACCATAGATAATGGAAACAAACATTATGGTTGTAGGGACAGGCAAGCCAGATGCAGGTTGGCTAGCCTATATTAGTATGTTTGCCCGGCAGACTATCAAAGCCACAAACCGCCACGGCTGTGTGGGGGAAAAGCCGACTTCTTCTGTAAGTCATGGGGATTTGAGCATACAGGGGCTGCCTGGTGGAACCCAAAATCCTCATCAAATTCAGGACACAGCATTGGCCATATTACCATTTAGAAAACCCAAACTGATGGCCAACAGAGGAGTCTCTAGATCCTCAAATTCTGTGTGACCTTTTTAACTTCTGCAAGTGCTCAAAAGGGTGAAAGGAAATTCCCCTATGTGAAGGCCTTTTTCCTCTTTCGCTCACATCCTGAACTATGCTTCTCCAATAGTTCCTCAAACTCAGCCTTCTGCTCCAGACTCTCTGCTGTCAGTCCCACCTCAGCAAACCTGATTTCTCTTCTCCAATTACTAGATCAAAAACCGAAACCTCCGCCGGTTCTCAGAGCATTGCCCTCTTGCTGAGGTAGCAGGTACTGAGGTACCCATCCATCCACTCACTTCTCTCTTTTCTTGTCAGTGCCCACACCGGGTCCCACCAGGTCCTCTTACCACTTAACCCAAAGCTCAAACCAGCTTAGGAGAGCCCTCAGACACCTATCGAAGATGTAATGAAAATGGCGTTTAAAGTTGCTTTGTCATCACTGAAAACAGGTTACTAAGAATTTAAAGTCCCTCACAGGCTTTTCGGGATACTCACTCCCGTCTTCCTCTCTGCTCTACCGATTCTACTGCTCAATTTATGTTGCTAGGAAAATCCCAAACCCCTTTCCCATTATTCCTTTACATCTCTCCTTCCTTATTCTCAGATCCACGGAGCTGCTCTCACCCCCCGCCTTCCCCGTCTTCCCCCTCTGTACCAGGCCCACAGAAAAATCTTCACTGAACTTCTCCAGAAGTCTTCACCATGGCTGACTTTAGGACTTTCAGCAAAAGAGTCTCTATAAATGAGTTCAGTGTAGATTAACTTCCTCTTTTTCTGTTGCCCTTTTCTACTTGGCTACTGGCTGGAAAAATCAGCACTCCTAAGCTAGACACCCCCTTAATAGTTTTTCACAGAATATGTTAACAAGGCCTCTGGCCTTGAGCTGGGGCTTCACAGAGATGGCTACATTTCTAAGATAAAAATTTCCAAACTGGGCTCCATGGTAACAGTTGGCAGGGGGATAAAAGAAAAGGAAAAAAAAGCTCTCTGCCTCCCAGGTGTCCTTGAAAAGTTAACTTGCCCACAATAAAGGAAAAAACAGAAAAAAAAGCTTCTTTTTGTGAATTTCTGCAGACTGTGAACTTCTGAGTCCCTTCTCTTTCATGTTGGGTACAAAATTCTGAAACTACCTAAACTTGGGGTTCAGGATGTTAATTGATTACAACAGAAGCAATGCCCTCTGAATCCGGTTGCAACCAAATAGGACTGTTTCCCTGTCTTTGGTGCTATCTTAAGTGCCGTGCCTTGTCCGTCCCTACAACAGTATAATTCTATATACTTAAACATTGTTCATGTTTTCATGAAATGGTCAACAGATGTGATTAATTGTGTAATGGTGAAGATGTCTCCCAGATTGCTCTATAATGACCCAGGTTCATTTGAAGTTCAAACACGGGGGCATACAACCCGGTTCCACTGGGAACATATATCCCCCACTTTAGCCATCATATTAGGAATTGGAGTTGCGGCAGTGGTAGTCACAGGAACCACTGCCCTGCTCCATGGTACACAACAAATGACCCAAATAGAAGCAGCAAGAGACCAAAACTTAAAGATAATAGAAACCTCCATCACAGCTTTGCAGGAATCTTTTACATGTCTCTCTGAAGTTGTTTTACACTCCAGTTGAGAGTTGGACCTCCTCTTCATGAGAGAAGGGGGCCTTTGTGCTGCATTGATGTAAGAATGTTGTTTTGATGCCGACCATACTGAGGTTGTAAAAAAAACCTTTGAGTAAAATAAAAGGATGCCTTGAAAAGCATCAACGAGAGAGAGAGGCCCAAAAAGGGTGGTTTGAGTCTTGGTTCACACAGTCCCCCTGCTTATCTACGCTTTTATCAACCCTGGCCTGTCCAATAACAATCCTCATATTATTGCTAACTATAAAACCCTGTTTGCTCAACCATGTAATTTCTTTTCTCCAAGCTCAAATTGGATAAGTTAAACTTATGGTAATACCCCACTAGCAGACATAGAATGTGACACGTCCCAATAATCACTTTTATGATTAAAAGTAGCAAGAAGAAGAAGTGGGGAATGAAAGGTTAATAAAAAAGGTACTTGTAACTTCCTGTTTTTCTGTATGCTTAACAAAACACTGTTGAAATATTGAGAACTGTTTGTAATCTTGTTCCCAGATTGTGCTGTCCCCAACTGCCAAATTGCAGAATGTATTCCCTCACCCAGTTGCTCACTAACCACCCACTCGCTCTGACCCATCAATAAATTTCCATCCCTGCCCTCTCCAAGGAAAGTATATAAGCTCTGCTTAAGCTGTTCTCAGGGCTCTCTGCTCTATTCATGTGAGCTCTGAGCCCCAGCTTGCTGGACCCCCAATTAACCCCTTGCTGTTGCATGAGACACTATCTTGGTGATCTCTTCCACCGACGCTTGCAGGAACATTACTTGGATGTTTGAATGTAGAAGAGAAAATCCAGTCATAAACGGATAGTCGGTAAGATTAAGAAGATAGTCGGTAGGTTTAGGAAGAAGAGTGAGTATAGGATTTGGAAAACAATATCTTTAGTAATAGCGGTTCGGTTAGAGAGTGAATGTAAATGTCAGCACATGTGAACAGTCACAATAATGAAGTGGGAAAAATATGTAGGAAAGCAGATATCAATAAAGACATTACGAAATCAGGCAAAGTATAAAGTGCGTGATACGATTAGACATTTTCAACAGAATTGAGTTAGAATATATAATCTTAAGAAGAAACAAATATGTAGTCACCAATAGGATTGTCATTTGAGAGCATTAGGCAACTTTGACATGGATGTTTTTTGTAATCTATGCTCACTTTCCATTTAGGCTTTGGTACAATCAAAAGTGTGACCTTTACATTTGTCTCCAGAATACTACTGTGATAAAATGTATATGTAGATGTGGTGACATGAGTGTTTCTTCCACCATTTCTGGGAGCAATATTTTGAAGACATATAAATGGGTATTGGGGGTACAAAGAGGTGTACACTGTGTGATTGAATATACAGATAATGCATGAATAGACCATAAGTGAATAAATAATATAACTGGTTCCACATTAAATAACGGATTGAATAGATATCTGAAAATATATAAGAAATCTTATATTGATATACAATCATTCATTCCAACCAATGATACATCTAATATTAATATTAGGGTTACGGTTTATTATGAAGATATGTTAGTTTTGCTACAAAAGTGATTATGGAAATAGAAAATAATGTGTTTGGAAAGAGTCAGTCATAATGCTGGCAATATGTAAACAAGGCCTCTGGCCTTGAGCTGGGGCTTCACAGAGATGGCTACATTTCTAAGATAAAGAAGTTACCAACTGGGCTCCATGGTAACATCTGGCTGAGAGAAAAAAAAAAGAGAAGAAAATAGCTCTGCCCCATTCCCGGTATCCTTAAAATGTTAACTTGCCCAGAACAGAGAAAAAAAAAAAACAGAAACAAAAACTGCTTTTTATAAACTTCTGCAGATTGTGAACTTCTGAGCCCCTCCCATCCATGTTGGGTACAAAATTCTGAAACAATTTAAACTTGGGGTGCAGGGGATTAAATGATTACAACAGAAGCAATGCCCTCTAAATCCGGTTGCAACCAAATAGGACTGTTTCCGTGTCTTCGGTGCTATCTTAGTTGCCTTACCTTGCCTTGTCCATCCCTTTTCTCATGAAAAGACCAGTCGAGAAACATGGAGGAATGCATGTGCTCTGAAGCAGAAAATGATTGATAGTGAAACAAATGCCTATTAATTTTCTAACTTGTGGATGAAATATATATCCTATGATGTGCATAAATTGAAGAAATAGTAATCTACCAGTGTTGAATAAAAATGAACGTCAAAATACACATTATGTCTGATTGGAATCTACTTGCATTGATGTTAAACTGGGTCAGGTACTGTAGAAATATTAGGATTTGTGTTCACCATTCACTCAAGTTACTTTTCAGTATAGGAAAGAAATATGTTTTTATGGTTAATGAATATTTCTAAGAATAATCTTTGGAAAGTTGATTATAAATTTACGTATATGAATATGAATGAATTTCGTGAGTGTAAAATAAGACACATATTTCATATTTTGAAAAATCTGGAGAGTGTATATATATATATATGTGTGTGTGTGTGTGTGTGTGTGTGTGTGTGTGTGTGTGTGTGACTAAAGTCACGGTGGCATGGACACCCTTCTTGTGAACCAGGAGTGATCAAATAAGTCTGCCATTAATACTTTTCCACTTCTCCAATTTGAGGCCTTCTGACTTTGGCGTTTAGATTCTTTATGTGAAATGGAGTCAAGAAAAAAACGAAGCACTTATGGATTTGCCTCTGCATGGTTTTGAAGAATTCATTTGACCCAAAGGATCCCTATTCCCCTTGATGGAGGTCAGGAACTTTACAGAGAAAGGCGAGAGACTTCATCTACAATGACTGCGAATTTTTGCCATTTTGATTTTGTATGCACACATGGGATCTTTCTTTACATCCATCAGGTGTTGGTAATCTAAGCCACAGCCTCACACAGGGCCAAGAGACTGATTCAGACACATCCCTTTCCAAAGCAGTTAAGCAAAGAGCCACAGGTGATGCCCACTCATTTCCATTTGAAAACTGGTTTCTTCAGGCTTCACAAAAGCGTGGCCTGAGGCAAAGAACTTCCTGACATTCAGGGCAAAAGAACAATAGGTAAGCAAAAGGCCCATAGCGGGGTTCCTCCACTGAGACTTTACTGGTCACACTGATATCTGAGTTTTCTGAGATGCTCGCCATTCCCTTCAGCTATCCAGTACATGGCCATATCACAGAGCTTGGAGGTGGTAAATATCTTGGACACAAAACCATGAGCCTATTCTTGAGTGTAGCCAGAATTCAGGAAGAAAATGGGAACTTAGGAAGTTTGTAGGTGTTGCCCTTCGATAATGCAAGCCACAATCCATTCATAAATTGGGCAGGATTGATGCTGGGAAGCTTTCTACTAGACAGGACACATCCATTGATGCATTCTCTTTTCTAATGTCTACAAAAACAGACACATTGGGATACACAGACATAGAAACACTTGCCTTGTCAAACGACTTACTAGAAATAGTTCACTCCAAACCAAACAAACCGCCTTTCTTACCTTTTCTCAGAACATGAGATAAAACCACAAACACACAACAAAAACCACAAAGGCAACGCCTTCCCCCAAGTAGGTCTGTGACTATTCGGAGTGTACTCTCACTGGTGAGCCTTACTATGTACCTCCAAAATGGCCTGTCCTGTCTCAGATCTCGTCTCTTTGGCCAACTCTGTGAAATTGTCAGGAGCCCGTGGTGAGCCACTACTTGCTTTCTCTGGAAAGGCCAGTCTTCAAAGCTTTCCTGGCATTTGGCCATCTTCACATCAATAGATACCAAGAAAGACTGACTCTGTCCTTACAAAATCCAAACAAATGAGCCCACTGGGACTGGGACTAGGACTGGCTCTGGGTGCCTGGAATCCTGAATCGCAAGTTCAGAGAGTTCCATCACCAAGGAATAGAGATGAGGTCACTTCCTTCAGGAACTGAATGAGGTCACTGCCTTTGCAACCACTTTTTCCTAACAGTTGCTTCCAAGGGTCCCATGAGATAGATGCTGCCCCTATTTCCCGTGACCCTCTCACCAGTTAGAATACTATATCACCCATAGGCACCCGTGAACAGCTCTGCACACAGGCCTGGATTGGTCCATCTTCTGTACATTAGGAACAGAGACACTCAGTCAGACACAACCCCTCTCCAGACAGGGTTGTTTTCCATGGAAGATGACTTTTGCTCTCTCAGGTCCTTAATAGCTGCCTACATCTTCTCCAGGGATTATTTCTGCATGGAACTTTGAGGTTTTCAGCAGGTGGTATATCCCCTACATTCCTATATTGTAAGACCAACACTTTCTCTGCTCTTTTATAAAGTTAGAATGAGGGAATAGTATATGGTTTGGGTTAATTACATGTTCGATTTGGGTTAGGAATCATTTTGCTGGATGAATAATGGTATTGGAAATCTGTGATATTTATAAAAATATAGAGGTGAAATATATGTATGAAAACAGAAATCTAAGTAATATGTGAAGCCCAGAAACGGATTGGGCCCTTGATTGGGAGACTTAGCTTTGAATTATGTCCTGCACAGATGTCTCAGATAAATCAATACACAATGGCATCGGACCTTGTACCTTGAATGATTGAATGTCGAAGAGAACATCCATTCAAAAAAGGATAGTCAGTAGGATTTGGGAGATAGTTGGTAGATTCAGAAAGAAGAGTGAGTATAGGATTTGGACCAAAAGTTATTTAGCAATTGGGTTTCAGGTAGAGAGTGAATGTAAATGTCAGCACAAATGAACAGTCAAAATGATGAACTGGGAATTTATGAAGGAAAGCCGATATCAATAGAGACATTAGGATATCAGGCAAAGTAAAGTGAGTGATAGGATTAGACATTTTCAACAGGGTTGAGTTTGAATATATAATCTTAGAAAGAAACAAATATGTAGTCAACAATTGGATTGACATTTGAGAGAATTAGGCAACCTGGACATGGATGTTTTTAGAAATCCATGCTCACTTTAAATTTAGACTTTGGTACAATCATAAGTGTGACCTTTGCTTTATTTTCCAGAATATTACTGTGATAAAATGTATATGTAGATCAGGTGACATGAGTATTTCTTCCACCATTTCTGGGAACAATATTTTGAAGACGTATAAATGAGTATTGGGGGTAGAAAGTGGTGTAGTATCTGTCTAAGAATATAGAGATAATGCAAGAATAGACCATACTGTGAATAAATAATATAATTGGTCCGCTTTAAATAATGGATTGAGTTGATATCTGAAAATATACAGAAAATCTAATGTTGATATAAAATCATTCATTCCAACCAGTTATACTTCTAATGGTAATATTAAGGTGATATTTCATCATGAAAAGTGTGTGAGTTATGCTTCAAAAGTGATTATGGAAATCGAAAATAATGTGTTTAGAAAGAAGTCTTGTTAAAAAACATGGAGGAATACATGTGTTCTGAAGAATGAAGTTATTGAAAGTGAAACAAATGCCAATAAATTTGCTAACTTGTGTATGAAATATATATCTTATGATGTGCATAAACTGAAGAAATAGTAATGTACAAGTGTTGACTAAAAATGAACATCAAAATACACATCACGTTCCATAATTATCTACTTGCATTGGTGTTAAACTGGGTCAGTTACTGTAGAAATATTAGGATCCGTATGCACCATTCACAGAAGTTAGTTTTTATTTCTAGGAAACAAATATGTATTTCAGGTGGATGAATATTTCTGAGAATAATCTTTTGAATATTTGATTATAAATCCACATACATGAATACGAATAAATTTAGGGAGTGTACATTGAGACCCATATATTTCATATTATGAAAAACTTGGAGAGTGTACACACACACACACACACACACACACACACACACAGACATTAAAAAGTAGCAATATATATGGAAATCGAAATTCATCATGAAATGTATATCATCCACTGATCCAAAAATATTCATTATACTGAACATGATTTTATTTATCATGTTGTTCATCTACGAAGCTCACCCATAGGTTGAATTTTCAGTTCCAACTGTGTTTAGGTGGAGTGATCTCTTCTCCCAATTTGTATCTGCAAAGTCAGCCACCTCACAAGAATGTACATGTGATAACAGGTATGATTCAATATGTGCATATGAAATAACATGTGCTGAATTGGCTACAGAGAAAGGCAGAGAGGAATTCATCTATTTGTTAACTTTAAAAACACATGGAGAACTATTTCAACAAAATATTGACTAGATTTATAAGTCCTACCCTGTATAATGCAAAAGGCAAGTCCAGCAATACACTATGTCTCGTCTAAACTGCTTGTATTTCTATTCGGTTTGGGTTATTTTTCTCCATCATATTAGAATTAGTAGTCAGAGTCTAGTAGGGTATGCGTTAGTGTCAGGCATTCAGCATTTTGAATTGAAAATAGGAAAATGAATCCAATGTGTATGTAAATATGTGCTTCACAAAAATCTTCCCACTCTAATCCAGAACAATGCCTTGACTTTACCTTCACTCCAAGTAAAATACAATTAGAGTGGACGAGTTAGAAAATCTGTGAATACATATCTGGAATGTAATATGCTCAAGAGTTCACAACCTTGAAGGTGGTAGAGGAGTTTCCAAAAGTAAGGGACAGGTAAATACTCCACAAAAATGGAGCTCTTCTGGACTAAAGACTTCTGGTGAAACTGCCTCTGAGTTTGGGCACTTGAAATATTTGTTGTTGTCAGGAGTTTTAGCTTTTTTTGTAGAGAGACCATCAAAGCTAGGTATGTATCTAAGTGACCTGGAGGACATGGTTTCTTATTTTCTAATGAACATGAGGCAGCAGTGCTGAATTCTCTCTTTGTAGGTAAACTGTGGCCACTGCGGGCAAACTCTTTCCGTGTGGACTGTAAAGCCATCTGGCCATCCTCCACTTGTCGATGTGTTTCTTGCTGCTGCAATGTGAGTTTGGTATTTGCTTCACAAAATACAAGGAGTTAAACTGGGACACAGTGCTAAAGGGAGTTCTGTCACGTGTGGTGTGTCAGGTTCTGCATGATAATGAACCAACCAGGCTTCAATCCCACATAGCTTGCATCCTTAACCATAGCAATCTGATTCTGAACATTGCCCTGAAAACTCTCCACATAACAAGATGCCTTTACATAGAAGGGTCTGCTGGGTGCACCATGTCAGTCAAAAGCCATTTGGAAGCCAATGGCAGATCCACATTGCCCCACCACAGATATTTTATCACACAACTGCACACGACTTTTCTAGGCCCATTTCACATCAGGCTCCAACTTACTGGCATCTCTTTTCTACACCATTTTCATGGTCATGGGAATTTCAAAAATTTCATGGTATTTATCTAGCCATTTTACAAGAATGATGTTGGAGGCACTGTGTGTTTAACTTCATTCAGGAACAATTAAATGGTGAGGAAGCTCATTTCAATGAAAGCTCTGGAGAAATCTCACAGACAAGGCTTCCAAAGAGTGGCCAAAATTTCACAGGAAGCCAGACCTATTGCTGTCTACAATGTGAGGTACATGTGTGTTTTGACTCTCAACTATGACTGCCATGTCTTTCAGAATATAACCATGGGATATCCTGGATTAGATTCCCAGTGCTCCGTGGAAAGCAAACCTGGGCCTAGATCTCGGTTTCCAAGGGCGACTCTCATGCGTGACCAACTAAAATCCCAACATATTTCATGATAACACTTCTCTAAGTCAGCTCTAGAACTCAGTCTCTAAGGGGAATCACACCAGAGTTCAGCCCAGGTATACCCAGTCATATCTTCCAACTACCACACAAATGACCACAATTAAAACCAAAACACTCCCACATGGTCCTCATTTTCTTCCATATATACACTCTCATACTACGCTCTGTCTGGAGGTTTCCATGAGTGGCGAAGTCCAGGACAGTGTCCAAAATAAGCTTTCTTGCCCTTCATTGCCTAAAGTCATGGTGGCCTGGACACCCTTCCTGTGAACCAGGTGTGATCAAATAGGCCTGCCCTTAATACACCTCTGCTTCTCCAATTTGAGGCCTACTGACTGTCAGGTATAGATATTTTTATGTGAATTGGAGTCATGAGAAAACCCAAGAACCTATGTGCTAGACTCTCCAGGGCTTTGAAGAACTCATTTGACACAAAGGATGCGTATTCTCACTTGATGGAGTTCAGTAGACTTACAAAGGAAGGCAAGAGACTTCATCCACAGGGACTGCTCTTTTGGCCATTTTGGGTATGGATTCACACACGGAATGATCCATCAGGTGATGAGAATCTAAGCCACAACCTCACACAGGTCCAAGAGGCTGATTCAGACACATTATCAGGATCAATCACTTGATTTTTTCCTCTGTCTAACTAGCTAGAGAGACCTTCTCTTTTAATTGAATTTTTATCTCTGTCTGACTAGCTCGAGAGACCTTCTCTTTTACTTGAATATTTCTACTATAACTATAATACAACCCAAGAAGATAAAATTATTACTCCATATACTATGAATCAAATTGATGATTTAGATAATTAGTTAAATTCTTGGGCAATAATCATGTGCAAATCTAATGTTTCATTTGATAACCACTTACCATCTAATCCTTTATTGTCTTTTTGGTCATCACATCATGTAATTTTTCCAAAAATGACAAGAAAAACACCTATTATAAATGCTACAAATATATTCACTGATGGGTCAAATAATGGTACAGCAGTAATATTTACACCTGATCGACCTTTTACATTTTTAGTACCCAAACAATTAGCTCAAAATGTAGAGCTTAATGCAGTATTACAAGCTTTTGTGATGCTTAAAGCATCTGTAATTAATTTATTTTCCGATAATCAGTATATAGTTAGTGCTATAGTATCACTTGAAGATGGTAGAAGGATTTCCCCTTCCTCTACTATTTTCTCTTTGCTTTCGACTATACAAAGTCTAATCTGGGACAGGAAAGATCCGTTTTTTATAGGATATTTCAGGACACATACAGGATTGCCTGGAGCCCTTACTTTGGGCAATTATTTAGCAGATAAAACAACACATGACATTCATACATATTTTCTATACACTAGAAGAAGCTACAAATTTTCATAAAAAGTTTCATGTCAATGCTAATACTTTACAAAAGCGTTTCAAAGTAACTAAGGAACAAGCTAGACAAATAATAAAACAATGTCAAAATTGTGTGACCTTTTTACCACAAGTTAATCTTGGAGTCAATCCTAGAGGATTGATACCTAACCATATTTGGCAGATGAACGTCACAAACTTGCCAGAATTTGGAAAATTAAAATATTTGCATGTTACAGTTGATACTTCTTCTGGATTTTTGATGGGCTCCATTCTTGCTGGAGAAAAAAACTAAAGATGTTATAGCTCATTGCTTACAAAATTTTGCCACTGTGGGCGTTCCAAAAGAGTTAAAAACAGATAATGCCCCTGCTTATACTTCTACTTCTTTTAAACAATTTTGCTCATCATTTGGCATTACTCATATAACAGGAATCCCATACAATCCACAGGGAGAAGGCATAGTTGAAAGAGCACATGAAACTATTAAAACGTACATATTAAAGCAAAAAGAACAAATTGGGAAGGGGTATATATTCCCCAAAGGTAAACTTAAAATAACCCTTTTACTCTAAACTTTTTAAATTTGGGTTCATCAGGGCTTAGTGCTGCAGAAAGGCATATATGTCCAAAAAATGTACATAAGCCCAAGGTACTTTGGAAGGATATTCTAACAGGACAATGGAAAGGTCCTGACCAAGTAATTGTCTGGAGTCCGGCGTCTGTTTTTGTGTTTCCACAGGGAGAACAGTAGCCAATTTGGATTCCAGAGAGATTAACTAAAGAGATTTCTACAGACCAAAAATAAGATGATTTGGCTCAAATCAATAAGAGCTGATATGCAGAACTCCAGTTTGGCTGTTCTTACATCTGTGACAGAACCAGAATGTTTTTTTCAATTCTATTTTATTATTCCCCTTTCTCATATCATGAAGTTTTATTTTGTTTTTTTTTAGCTCATACAGAACTAGGTTAATGTTTTGCTGATCAGTTCTATTTTTGGACAATAGAGTTTTTAGACATTGCAATGGAGATTTCACCTGTAAAAAGTCATAAGGCCTTTAATATTATGTCATGTGTTGTATGTATTATATTATGTGTGCACTTGTGTTTTGTGTTATATGTTTGATTTCACATCTATTCTGTGTTGACTATATTCTTTTCAAGTTGATATACTTTGTCTTCATTATCTGATGTTCTGACTTCTACTTGATGTAGTCTGTTTGTAATATTCTCATTAGCGCTTTTAATCTGATTTACGGTTTCTTGCATTTCTATGATTACAACTTGATTATTTTTTAACACCTCTATCTCCTGATAAAGCTCATTCTTTGCGGATTTAATTTGTGTGGTTAGTTCCTCTTCAAAATATACTTTCAATGCTTGGATTTGCTGTCTCATGTCTTCTCTAATATTCCGTTCCATCTGAATTAGGAATGCCTTGATTTCTTTCCCTGTCCATATTTCTGATTCTTCTAGGTCCTCCTGTATATTTAGATTGTCCTGCATTGTTTGTAACCCCTTTTTCCCTTGTTTTTTCATATTGTTCACGTTGCTTTCCAGCTCTGTTTGACTGCTTTGTAACTGCTTTCTCCTATACATTTGTTTTGGCTTTGTATATCTCTGTTGTCTCTCTTTTGTGGTGGAAGATTATGCCTAAAAATTTTGGGCTTTGTTGTACTTTAAAGCTGATTCATTTAATTCATATAAGGCTTCTAGGTTCTGTATGCATATAATGATTTGCTGTTTGTTCTTAGGACTATATGTTTAGGTTGGGTGCTCTGGTGGTACAATGGTTAGTATGTCTCGGCTACTTTAGAAGATTGCTCCACTGAAGGTGGATACTACCAGGCAATTGGATCAGGGTGTTGGTAGTAGCTAGGTATTTAGGAGTCTTATAGACAGCCTCGAGACATTCACCTATTTGCATTTAGACAATTACACACAATGAAAGATGTAATGCTTGGAATGAGAGTTGGGGGGTAGGAGAATGAAGGTGCTCTTAAAAAGAAAAAAAGGATAGAGGGAGAGATAGATTAGAGGGGAATGAAAAGAACAATAAAACTTGAAATGGGATAGAAAGAGAGAAGGAAAAGGGGGGAAAGGAACAGGGAGAGAAGAAGGAGAGAAAAAAAATATCAACAACAGCAACAACAACAACAAAAAAATTAAAGTCTTAGAGATCCACCTTCTTCTCTTCCAGTAGGCGGAGCTGTGCCTTCCAAGCGGAGTGTCTGCTCTCTACCTGCCGAGAGCTATCCCTGTAGGGCGTCTTCTGGGGGTCTCTCAGACTTGTCAGTCCAGAGCCATTTCACTTCTCCAGCTCTTAACCCCCTTCCTCCTGTCAGCCTGCCAGCCAGGTCCTATTCCCCAGAAGTGATTCTCCAGAGATCTAGTTACACTTGCAGCCCCACCGAGTGCCCCTTTTAATCCTCAGTGCTGTGGTAAACTGGCGGATAAGACCTTAGGGGTCACCACTGGTGATATGGGGGCCTTGGGTTCTGGGCTCCCCTCTGCTTCCCTACGGACACGACCCCTGAGAAGTCAATGAAGTTTCCTGGCTGCTTGTATCAGTATGGGGAGTCACACACCTGCTAAAGTGGAATTTGCTGGGAAGGAATTTCGCCGGCCGAACTCCGATGATGTCACCTCTCTGCTATGGTGGGCCCCAGGCTTCTTGCCGGATTGACCGAGGGGAGGGGTGGGACTGGTCCGGCCCAGTTCACCTCAGCTCCTGGCGCGTGGAGGCTTGGCTAAAGACTTCTTCCTGCCAAGCTGTGTCTCGGCGTCTAGCAGGACCCAGTCACTTTGGCTGCGGGCTGGTGGACGGATCTGCAGCTGTGCCCGCGGTGCGCGGACTGTGGCTGGTGAATCTCGAACTCCGCGTCTAGTGGCAGGGTCCCACTCGTCTGGGTCACACAGACGCTTCAAAAAAATTCTTGTAGCTCCCGGGCAGTCTCCCTTCAGTGGAATTTTGCTAGGAGAATCTCCGTTGGTAGAATCAAAGAGTTATCCTTGCGACTTTATGACCCCATCACTGGGAGTGAATTAAAAGCGCAGCCTCTCTGCCCGCCGCCATGTTGGATCCACCTTTTCTTTTCATTATATTTAATAATTCTCTTCTAGACAATGTAAATTGTTAAGAAAATTGTTTTCTTTTAGTGCCTTTTGGAATGTTACATAATTCTTTCTTTAGGCATTGTTGCCAGAATTTCTATCTTCATCCCAGTGCATGTGAAGTCAAAGATAAAACCAATCTACAGCTTCTGCAATAGCCATCACTGAACTGCTTGCAGAACTTGCCTGGACTATGTATCACTTGTATGCATTGTGAACTCACCTGCCTGCATTGTGAACTATCTGTTGGTGCAGTGACGTGTGGTAGTGTTGGGGTATTTCTCTGATGATGTCATCGGTGGTACAATTTTTTCAAAAAGAGCCATCAATTGCCTTGGTGTATCTTCCTCCCTTCTGCTTGTCATGGTTGTTCAGCTAAAATTAGGGGGCCAACAGAGATGAGGCAAAGAGCCTCACCCGCCCGCTGGTACAAAGACCTCTCCACAGGTGTGGATGTATACTGGACCTGTAGTCAGTGACGGGTAAGATCCAATTACAATGGTACCAATCTAAGACAGGAGGCTGACACCTTGAGGTCAGCTCATTCGATAATGGGTAAGAATCATATGTACTATTGGACAACCTAAGGCAGGCATGGTCCCTAAGCCACATGCTTGTTGTTTAAACAGAGAGGGTTAGATGTTGAGAGCCACAGCCCAAGGGGCCAAAGCAAACTTTCAGACTGCCAGCTGATGGTTGGCTCACAGCGGCCCCAGCAACATCTAGCTGATTGGCTCCTCTGCGGTGATGCCCATTGGGCTGTTTCCCCACCCTTTCAAATTATGGAGCTGCTTTTTGGGGGACTTTTTTGACTCTGCTCAAACAACCCAGCCAATCGACCTCAAGAGCAGGAGGAGAGGGGAGGTTGAGAGCTTGTGGGAAGCCGGTGGTGGCAGTTGTGCTCTGAGTGTTTTTCCCGAGGAGCTACTTTTTGGCGTGTGTGGTTCTAAAAATAAAGTTAGCTTTTGACAAGTGGCTCCTGAATTGTGCCCAGCCAGACTGTGTCAATCCTAAATTGATGGAGCAAAATAACCAAAACAGAATAGAAATACAAGCAGTTCAGAGGAGGCATGGTGTATATCTGGACTTACCTTTTGTATGATAAAGGGTAGGTGTTATAAATCAAGTCAATATTAAATTGAAGTAGTTCTCCATGTGTTTTAAAGATAACAAATCCGTGAATTCCTGTCGCCCTTTATCTGTATCCTATTCAGCACATGTATTTTTGTATGCACATATAGAATCCTACCTGGTATCACATGTACACTTTTGTGAGATGGCTGACTTGGCAGATACAAATTGTCAAAAGAGATCACTCCTCCTGAACGTTGTTGGAACTGAAAATTAAAACTACGGGTGAGCTTCCTAGTTGAACAAGATAATACATAAATCCATGTTCAGTAAAATGAATATTTTTGGATCTGTGAAAGATATATATTTCATAATAAATTTCGATTGGCATATATATCGCTACCTTTTAATGTCTCTGTGTGTGTGTGTGTGTGTGTGTGTGTGTGTGTATATATATATATATATATATATATATATATATACACACTCTCCAGATTTTTCAGAATATAAAATATATGTGTCTTATTATACAATCCCTAAATGCATTCATATTCATGTATGTGGATTTATAATCAAATGTTCACAAAATTATTCTCAGAAATATTCATCCACCTCAAATACATATTGTTTCCTAGTACTGAAATCTAAATTCAGTGAATGGTGCATAGAAGTCCTAATTTTTCTACAGTATCTGACCCACTTTAACATCAATGCAAGTAGATTACTATGGTACATGATGTGTATTATGACATTCATTTTTATTCAACAATGTTACATGACTATTTCTTCAGTTTATGCACATCATAGGATATATATTTCATTCACAAGTTTTCAAATTTATTGGCATTTGTTTCACTTTCTATCACTTCCTGCTTCAGTACACATGTATTCCTCCATGTTTTTTTGTCTGGTCTTTTCATGAGACTACTTTTCATTTTAGATTTCAATAATCGCTTTTGAAGCAAACCTCACACACTCTTCATGACAAACCATAACCTTAATATTACCATTAGATCTATAAATGGTTGTAATGAATGTATGTATATCAATATAAGATTTCCTGTATATTTTCAGATATCAATTCAATCCATAATTTAAAGTTGGAACCAGTTATATTATTTATTCACAGTATGGTCAATTCATTCATTTTATCTATATTTGTAGACACAGGGTAGACCTATTTGTACACCCAATACTAATTTATACATCTTCAAAATATTGACCACAGAATTGGTGGAAGAAATACTCATGTCACCTGATCTACATATACACTTTATCACAGTAATATTCTGGACACAAAATGCAAAGTTCACACTTATGATTGTACCAAAACCTAAATGGAAAGTGAGCATGGATTACTAAAAACATCCAAGTCCAGATTGCCTAATGCTCTCAAATGTTAATCCTATTGGTGCTAAATATTTGTTTTTTTCTAAGATTGTATATTCAACATCTACCATGTTGAAAATGTCTAATCCTATCAATCAATTTATACTTTGCCTGATTTCTTCATGTCTCTATTGATATCTGCTTCCCTATATATTTTCCCTAGTTAATCATTGTGACTGACTCATCACATGTTCTGACATTTACATTCATTCTCTACGAGAAACCCTATTGCTAAAGAACTTTTGGACCAAATCCTATACTCACTCTTCTTCCTAAACCTACTGACTATCTTTCCAATCCTACTGACTACCCTTTTTAAGTGGATGTTTTCTTCTACATTCAATCATCCAATTTACAAGGTCCTATGCCATTGTTTATCGATTTTTCTGAGACATCTGTGCAGAAGGTATTTCAAAGCTAAGTATCCCAATCAAGGACCCAATGCTCTTCTGGGCTTCAAATCTTACCTAGACTTCTGTATTCATACTTATATTTCACCTGTATATTCTTGTAAATATCACAGGTTCCCAATGCCATTATTCATCATGCAGAATGATTCCTAACCCAAATCGAACCTGTTATTACCCTAACCATACACTGTTCCCTCAATCTAACTTTACAGAAAAGCAGGGACAGAGTTGGTCTTACAATCAGGAGTGTAGGGGATCTTCAACCTGCTGAGAACCTCAAAGGTCAATACAGAAATGATCCATGGAGAAGATGTAGGCAGCAATGAAGGACCTGAGGGAGGAAAAGTCAACTTCCATCGCAAACAACCTGGTCAGGGTGAAGGGATGTGTCTGAATCAGCCTCTTTCATTTTAATGTAGAGAAGATGGACCAAACCAAGCCTGTGTGGAGAGCTGTGCCCAGGTGCCTATGGTTGATATACCATTCTAACTTGTGAAAATGTCACAGCAAGTAGGTGCACCCTCCATCTCATGGGACCCTTGAAAGCAACTGTTAGGACAAAGTGGTTGCCAAGGCAGTGACTTCATTCACTTCCTGAAGGAAGTTACCTCACATAACTTCCTTGGTGATGGAACTCTCTAAACTTGGGATTCAGGAAGCCAGGCAACCACAGCCAGTTCCAGTCCCAGTTCCAGTGGTCTCACTTGTTTGGGTAAACCAAGGACAGAGTCAGTCTTTCTTGGTACCTAGTTATGTGAGGATGGCCAAATGCTAGGAAAGCTAAGAAGAGGGGCCTTTCCTGAGAAAGAAGGTAGTGGCTCACCAGTGACTTTTGACAACTTCACAGAGTTGGCCAAGGAGACCAGAACTGAGACAGCACAGTGCATTTCGTGGAAATATAGTATGTCCCACCCATCATAGGACACTCCGGATAGTCACAGACCTACTTTGGGAAAGGTGGTGTCTTTTTGAGTGTGGGTGTGAGTTTGTGGTTTTGTCTCATGTTCTGAGAATATGTAGGAAAGGCGATTTGTTTGGTTTGGAGAGGACTGTATCTAGTATGTCCTCTGACAAGGTGAGTGTTTCTATTACTGTGTATCCCACTCTCTCCGTGGTCTTAGTATTAGAAAAAGAATGCATCATGGATGTGTTCTGTCTAGTAGAAAGCTTCCCAGCATTCATACTGCCAATTTATGAATGGACTGCGACTAGCCTTATCAATGGGCAAAACCTACTATCTTTCTAAGTTCCTGTTTTCTTCCTGAATTCCGGACACTCTCCAGAATAGGCTCAAAGTTTTGTGTCCAAGCTATGTAGCACCTCCAAGCTCTGTCACATGGCCATGTACTGGATAGCTGAAGGGAAGTGGAGCATGTCAGAAAACTCAGATATCAGGAAACTCAGATACCAGGAAAGTCTCAGTGGAGAAACCCTGCTTTGGGCCATTTGCTTACCTATTTTTCTGTTGCCCTGAATGTAAGGAAAGTCTTTGGCTCAGGCCACCCCTTTGTGAAGCCTGAAGAAAACAGTATTCAAATGGAAATGAGTGGGCATCACCTGTGGCTCTTCGCTTAATTGCTTTGGAAATGGATGTGTTGAATCAGCCTCTTGGCGCTCGGTGAAGCTGGGGCTTAGATTGTCAGCTCCTGATGGATCTAAAGAAATATCCCATGTGTGCATCCATAAACAAAATTCAAAAAGATCAGTCATTGTGGATGAAGTCTCTCACCTTCCTCTGTTAGGTTCCTGACCTCCATCAAGTGTGACTATTGACCCTTGAGTAAAATGAGTTTTTCAAAGCCCTGCAGATGTGCTAGTGTTGTCTCATGACTACAAACCACATAAGAATCTATACCTGACAGTCAGTAGGCCTCAAATAGTAGAAGCAGAGCAGTATTAATGGCAGGCCTATTTGATCACTCCTGGTTGACAGGAAGAGTGTGCAGGCCACACTTACTTTAGGCAAATGAGGGGCAAAGAAGCTTATATTGGACACTGTCTTGAGCTGCGCCACTTATGGAAACCTCTAGCCAGAAGTTATGATGAATATCTATATGGAAGAAAATGAGGGCCATGTGGGAGTGTTTTGGTTATAATTGTGGTCATTTTTGTGGCAGTTGGAAGAGATGACTGGGTCCACCAGGGCTTCACTCTTGGGTGATTCCCCTTATAGACTGAGTTCTGGAACTGACCTCAGAGTAGTATTGCCATGAATTGAGTTGGGATTTTAGGAGGCCACACATGAGATTCACCCTTGGAATCTGAAATCTAGTCCCAGGTTGGTTTTCCACAGAGCACTGTGAATCTCAGCCAGGATATCACATGATTTTATTATGAAAAACATGGAAGCCATATTTGAGAGTCAAAACACACATGGACCTCACATTGTACAGTTCAATGGGCCTGGCTTCATGTGACCTTTTGGCCACTCTTTGGGAAGCCTTTCCTGTGAGTGTTGTCCAGAGATTTCATTGAAATGAACTTCCTCACCATTTAGTGGTTCCTGAATGAATTGAAACCCACAGTGACTCCAACTTCATCCTTGAAAAATGGCTAGATGAATACCATCAAATTTTTGAAATTCCCATGACCAGGTGGCACTGGAGAAACTTTGGATGTCCTGTTGCTGATCATGAGTATACAATACAGTGCCTTGATTGACTGGGTTTCATGAAAATGTTGAAGAACAGTGATGCCAGTAAGTTGGAGCCTCCTGAGTAGTGGGCCTAGAGTAGTGGTGTGCAGGTGTGTGATAAAACATCTGTGGTGGAGTCATGTGGACCTGCCATTGGCTTCCAAATAGCTTGTGACTGACATAGTGTAGCCAGCAGACCCTTATATGTAAATGCATCCTGTTATATGGAGAGTTTTCAGGGCAATGTTCAGAATCAGGTTGCTATGGTCAAGGGGCCAAGCTATGTGGGATAAAGGCCTGGTTGGTGCATTCTCTTGCAGACCCTGACACACCACACGTGACAGAACTCCCTCTAGCACTTTGTCCCAGTTGAAATCTTTGTATTTCACGAAGCAAATACCAAACTGCCAGTACAGCAGCAAGAAACGCCACGAAAATTGGAGGATGATCAAATCGTTTCACAGTCCTCACAGGGAGACACATAGCCCCCAGTGGCCACAGTTTACCTACAAAGAGAGAATTCAGCACTGCTGTCTCATGTTCATTGGAAAATAAGAAACAAGATCCTTCAATTCACATAGATGCAGATCCAGCTTTAATTGTCTCACCACAAATGAAGATTAAGCTCCTGACAACAACATATATTTCAAGTGCCCAACCTCAGAGGCAGTTTCTCAAGAAGTCTTTAGGCCAGCAAAGCTCCATTTTTGTGGAGGGTTTACCCTGTCCATTACTTTTGTAAACTCCTCTACCACCTCCAAGTTTGTGAACAACTGAGCATATTGCATTCCATATATATATGCACAGATTTTCGAACTCTTCTCCTGTAATTGTGTCTTACTTGGGGCAAAGGTAATGTCAAGGCATTGTTCTGGATAAGAGTGGGAAGATTTTTCAAAGCACATAATTACATACACATTGGATACCTTTTCCAATTTTCCATTGGAAATACTGAATCCCTGACACTAACCCTTAGCCTACTAGACTCTGACTACTTATCCTAATATGATGGAGAATAATAATCCAAACAGAATAGAAATACAAGCAGTTCAGAGGAGGCATGGTGTATAGTTGAATTTGCCTTTTGCATTATGTAGTGTAGGAGTTATAAATCTAGTCAACTTTTGTAGAAATTGTTCTCCATGTGTTTTTAAAGTTAACAAATATGTGAATTCCTGTCTCCCTTTCTCTGTAGCCTATTTGCACATGTATTTTTATATGCACATATAGAATCCTACAAGGTACAACACGTACATTCTTGTGAGGTGGTTGACTTGGCAGATACACATTGTGCGAAGAGATCACTTCTCCTAAATGCTGTTGGAAGTTAAAATTCGAACTCTGTGTGAGCTTCCTAGTTTAACAACATTATACATAAATCCATGTTCAGTAAAATGAATATTTTTGAATCTGTGGATGATATATATTTCATGGTGAATTTCAATTGGCATATATATTGCTAATTTTTAATGTCTGTGTGCATGTGTGTGTGTATGTGTGTGTGTGTATATATATATATATATATATATATATATATATATATATATATATATACAAACTTTCCAGATTTTTCAAAATATGAAATACATGTGTCTTTTTATACATTTCCTAAATTCATTCATATTCATATATGTGAATTTATAATCAACTTTTCACAAGATTATCGTCAGAAATATTCATCCACCTGAAATATGTATTTGTTTCCTAGTACTGAAAACTATCTTCAGTGAATGGTGCCTACAAATCCTAAAATTAATACAGTAACTGACCCAGGTTAACATCAATGCAAATTGATTCCTATGGGACATGATGTGTATTTTGACGTTCATTTTTATTCAAAACTGGTACATTACTATTTCTTCAGTTTATGCACATAATAGGATATATATTTCATCCACAAGTTCGCTAATTTAGAGGCATTTGTTTCACTTTCAATCACTTCCTGCTTCAGAACACATATATTTTTTCATGGTTCTTGACTGGTCTTTTCATGAGACTTCTTTCGAAACACATTATTTTTGATTTCCATAATCACTTTTGAAGAAAAACTCACACACCTTTCATGATAAACCATAACCTTAATTTTACTATTAGATGTATAACTAGTTGGAATGAATGTATGTATATCAATATAAGATTTCTTATATATTTTAAGATATGAATCCAATGCATTATTTAAAGTGGACCAGTTATATTATTTATTAACAGTATGGTCTATTCATGCATTAGCTCTATATTCATAGACACAAGGTACACCTCTTTGTACCCCCAATACTAACTTATTAATCTTCAAAATATTGCTCCCAGAAATGATGGAAAAATTACTCATGTCACCTGATCTACATATACATTTTATCACAGTAATATTCTGCAGACAAAATGCAAGGTTCACACTTATTATTGTACCAAAGCCTAAATTGAAAATGAACATGGATTACTAAACACAGCCATGTCCAGGTTGCCTAATGCTCTCAAATATCAATCCAATTAGTGACTACATATTGGTTTCTTCCTAAGATCATATATTCAAATTCAACCCTGTTGAAAATGTCTAATCCTATCACCCACTTTATATTTTGCCTTATTTCATAATATCTCTATTGATATCTGTTTTCCTACATATTTTCTCCGGTTCACTATTGTGACTGACTCTTCACGTGGGCTAACATTTACATTCACACTCCAAACAAAATCCTATTGATAAAGAATATTTTTTTTTCCAAAACCTATACTCATTCTTCTTCCTAAACCTAACAACTATCTTCCTAATCCTACCGACTATCCCTTTTTGACTGAATGTTCTTTTCTACACCCAATCATCAAAGTAAACACTGGGCGAGCTTCGGAGGAAGAGACCACCAAAAGACTATCTCATGCAACAGCAAAGGGTTTATAGGGGGTCAGCATGCAGGGGATCGGAGCTCACTTGAATAGAGCAGAGAGCCCTGAGAAGAGCTTAAGCAGAGCTTATATACTTTCTTTGGGGAGGGCAGGGAGTGAAGTTTATTGATGGGTGAGGGAGAGTGGGCGGTTTGCATTCAACCGGGTGAGGGAGTACATTCTGCAGTTTGGCATTTGGGGACAGGACATTCTGGGAACAAGATTAGCAAACAGTTCTCAAGATTTCAACAGTGTTTTGTTAAGCATACAGAAAAAAAAGTGACAAGTACCTATTTTATTAATCTTTCATTCCCCACTTCTTCTTCTAGCTACTTTTAATCATAAAAGTGATCATTGTGGGGTGTCACATTCTATGTCTGCTAGTGGGGTATTACCATGAGTTTAACTTGTCCAATTTGAGCTTAGAGAAAAGAAATTACACGGTTGAGCAAACAGGGTTTTATAGTTAGCAATAATATGGAGATTATTATCGGACAGGCCAGGGTTGATAAAAAAGTAGTCAAACAGGGGGACTATGTGAACCAAGACTCAAACCACTTTTTTTGGTCCTCTCACTCTCTCATTGACACTCTTCATGGTGTCTTTTTAATTTAATCATATTTTTTTTTTACAACTCCATTATGCTCGGAATAAACACAACATTCTTCCCAGGAAGTGACAAATACCTATTTTATTAACCTTTCACTTCCGACTATCCCTTTTTGACTGGATGTTCTCTTCGACATTCAATCATCCAAGGTACAAGGTCCTATGCCATTGTATATTGATTAATCTGACAAATCTGTGCAGAACCTAATTCAAATCTAAGTATTCCAATCAAGGGCAAAATGCTCTTTTGGGCTTCAAATCTTCCCTAGACTTCTGTTTTCATACATATATTTCACCTATATATTCTCATACATATCGCAGGTTCCCAATACCATTATTCATCCAGCAGAATTATTCCTAATCCAAATCACACATGTTATTAACCCTAACCATACACTGTTCCCTCAATCTAACATTACAGAACAGCAGGGACAGAGTTGGTCTTACAATACAGGAATGTAGTGGATCTTCCACCTGCTGAAAACCTCAAAGGTCCATGCAGAAATGATCCCTGGAGAACATGTAGGCAACTATGAAGAACGTGAGAGAGCAAAAGTCATCTTCCATGGAAAACAACCTGGTAAGGATGAAGGGTTGTGTCTCATTCACCCTCTCTCCTTAATGTAGAAAAGATGGACCAACAAAGGCCTTTGTGGAGAGCTGTTCCCGGGTTCCTATGGTTGAGATACCAATCTAACTTGTGAAAGTGTCAGAGGAAGTATGGAAGCAACTGTTCGGAAAAAGTGGTTGCTAAGGCAGTGACCTCATTCAGTTTCTGAAGGAAGTGACCTCACCTCACTTCCTTGGTGATGGAACTCTCTGAACTTGGGATCCAGGAAGCCAGCCATCCAGAACCAGTCCCAGTCCCAGTACAGTGGGATCACTTGTTTGGATTTACCAAGGACAGAGTAAGTCTTTTTTGGTACCTACTGATATGAGGATGGCCAAATGCCAGGAAATTTTGAAGACTGGCCTTTCCAGAGAAAGCAAGAAGTGGCTCACCGCGGGCCCCTGATATTTCACAGAGTTGGCCATGGAGACCAGATCTGAGACAGGACAGGCCATTTCTGGGGAACATAGTATGGCCCACCAGTCAGAGGACACTCTGGATAGTCACAGACTTACTTTGGGGAAGGAGGTGCCTTTTTCAGTGTGGGTGTGAGTTTGTGGTTTTGTCTTATGTTCTGAGAATAGGTAGGAAAGGCGGCTTGCTTGGTTTGGAGTGGAATGTTTCTAGAAAGTCTTTTGACAAGGCGAGTGTTTCTATGTCTGTGTATCCCACTGTGTCCGTGGTTGTAGACATTAGAAAAAAGAATGCATCAATGGATGTGTCCTGTCTAGTAGAAAGCTTCCCAGCATTCATCCTACCCATTTTAGGAATGGACTGCAGGTTGCCTTATCGATGGACAACATGTACTGTCTTCCTAAGTTCCTGTTTTCTTCCTGAATTCTGGCCACTCTCCACAATAGGCTCATGGTTTTGTGTCCAAAATATGTACCACCTCCAAACTCTGTGACGTGGCCATGTAATCCATAGCTGAAGGGAATGGCAAGCATCTCAGAAAACTCAGATATCAGTGTGACCAGGAAAGTCTCAGTAGAGAAACCCTGCTTTGGGCCTTTTGCTTACCTATTGTTCTGTTGCCCTGAATGTCAGGAAGGTCTTTGCCTCAGGCCACCCTTTGTGAAGCCTGAAGAAAACAGTTTTAAAATGGAAAGGAATGGGCATCACCAGTGGCTCTTTGCTTAATTACTTTGGAAAGGGATGTGTCTGAATCAGCCTCTTGGCCCTGTGTGAGGCTGTGGCTTAGATTATCAGCATCGGATGGATCTAAAGAAAGAACCAATGTGTGCATCCAAAACCAAAATGGCAAAAAATCAGTCATTGTGGGTGAAGTCTCTTGCCTTCCTGTGTTTGGTTCTTGACCTCCATCAAGGGAGTATTGGGATTTTTTGTGTCAAATGAGTTCTTCCAATCCCTGCAAAGGTGCTTGGGTTTAATAATGACTCCAAATCACATACTATACCTGATAGTCAGTAGGCCTCAAATTGGAGAAGTAGAGCAGTATTAATGGCAGAACTATGTGATCAATCCTGGTTCACAGGAAGGGTGTCCAGGCCACCCTGAATTTAGGTAAATGAGGAGAAGGGAGCTTATTATGGACACTCTATTGGGCTGTGCCATTTAAGGAAACCTCCAGCCAGAGATTATGATGAGTGACTATATGGAAGTAGATGAGGGCCATGTGGGATTTTTTTGATTTTAATTGTGGTAACTTGTGTGGCTTTTGGAAGAGATGACTGTGTTCACCTGGGCTTTAACACTGGCGTGATTCTCCTAGAAGACTGAGTTCTGTAACTGACTTCAGAGTAGTAATTTCTTTGGAAATGGATATGTTTTAATCAGCCTCTTGGCCCTGTTTGAGGCTGTGGCTTAGATTATCAGCACCAGATGGATCTAAAGAAAGATCCCTTGTGTGCATCCAAAACCAAAATGGCCAAAAGAGCAGTAATTGTCTATGAACTCTCTCGCCTTCCTCTGTAAGGTTCTGAAAGAATAAAAGA
Organism: Callospermophilus lateralis; assembly: GCF_048772815.1. Taxonomy (NCBI): domain Eukaryota; kingdom Metazoa; phylum Chordata; class Mammalia; order Rodentia; family Sciuridae; genus Callospermophilus; species Callospermophilus lateralis. The sequence continues at coordinate 183,759 of NW_027512582.1, read as the reverse complement.
AATTGAAATTGAAATGTAAAGAACCAGGTTTTGTAAAGTTTCCAAGCTGCACTCAGCACCTGAAATTTCTGTGGCAGTTAAGACAATTCCCGGATTTGCACATTAGATGTGTGTTGAAATCTTCCCTGAGGACCTAGTTACTTAACAGCCCCTTCCCAGAAACCATGCAGCTCACCACGTATACATCACAGTGCATCCACCAATCAATTTAAATGTATACCCCTTCTTACGGCTGACCAATCACCCCCTGCCCAACCTGTTCCCGCCAATGAATGTGCTAATCATGTTTTAGAGTTGTTATTTGATTTTCCCGCGGTATATCATGATTTGCTAAAGAGGCTATGATGTATGTAAAGTCCCTGCCCTCTCTAAAGAATGTATATAAACTCCACTCAAGTGGTTCTCGGGGCTCTTTGTTCTTTGTTCCTCTGAAGTGAGCCCTGAGCTCCAGCACGCTATACCCCCAATAAACCCTTTGGTGTTGCATGAGAAAGCCTGTTGGTGGTCTTTTCCTCCGATGTTCGCCCCACCTTTTCATCTGGAGGTCCCAGGTGAGATATCCGGAGCAGCAGATGAAAGACCCCAAGGGACTCCTCTCGGGGTAAGAAAGGCGCCTCTTTCTGGTTTCGGGTTTCAGGTTAGGGCTTGGCAAAGTGGCTGTCGGTGAAGAGCATTAGCTCTCTCTGACAGTGGGTGGCAGACGTGTCACAGAGCTACTGGCCACGTCCCTGGGGGACACTCCAGAGGACGAGGGAAATCAAGGAATATTAGTTTCCTCAACTCGGTTATATTTTGCTTCAGGATTCGGTTTGCCAGCCCATCAGGTTTTGCTGGCTACACAGTTTTGTTCATTGTCCCGAACTCATGTTGAGTTTACTGTCTGTCTTTATTGTCTAACCCATCAGGTTTTGCCAGTTACTGAGTTCTAATATTTGTCTTGGACCCATGTTAAACGTTTACTGTTTGTCTTTGTTTGTGTTGCGTTTGTGTCTTCACTGTCTCTTTTTGAGTAACTCCCATTATGGGACAAAGCACTTTCACGCTTCTGTCCCTGACCCTTGATCATTGGACTGATGTCCGCTCAAGGGCCAAGAATCATTATTTTTCAGTTAAATGTCAGACCTGGCAGACTCTCTGTGCTTCAGAATTGCCCATCCTCAAAGTCGGGTGGCCCCCAGAAGGATCCTTCTACTTCAATCTAATCCAAAAAGTCAGAGATATTGTCTTTCAGCCGGGACCACGTGGCCACCCAGATCAACAGCCATATACCCCTTCCACAGGATCCTATCATTCAAACCTTCCGTTCCCTCCCCATCTTCCTCCCATTCTTCCTGAGTCACAAGACTGGACAATCCTCCCCCTCCTTATCCTCTGCCCTCGCTCCCCAACCCCCAACACATTCCAGATGATTCTCCCGCCACTGACTCAGCCTCTCCGCCACTAGAGGCAATTGGGCCAGACCCAAGCCCTCCAAGGGACTTCTCCGCAGCAGCAGCAGCCCCTCCTTTTCTGGTGGAAGCTGGGCCACCTAAAGAAACCCGCCAGCTACAAAAAATAGAAAACTCAGAAGCCACTGTGATGCTCCCTCTTCATCCTTATGGGCCCATGAACCGACCAAACTGGGATCCCAACACATTTGAAGGTTGGTAGCATCTTTCCACTTATCACAGGGCTCTAATGGCGGGGCTCCGAGTGGCCGCCAGAGGGCCGACTAATTTGGCCATGGTAAGAGAGATAATCCAAGGTCCTAATGAGTCTCCCTCTATGATTCTGGAGAGAATTATGGAAGCATATAGGAAATATACTTCTTTTGATCCTCAGGAAGAGGACGAAAAAACATGTGTTGCAATGGCCTTTATCCAGTTTTGATTCTGACTCCTTAATGTGTTCGACTACATGATTGGTTGCCTTAGGTGGCGTAATCAGGGTGCGGCCAACAGTCATCCACTCTGTGGGTCTTGCTGAGGTTGTCCGAGCATAGAGAGCAAACTCAACATAGCCCCAACGTTTGGCCTTGGGGTCAGGTATATCTGAAGTATACGATCCATTGTTATCGGATGAAGAGCCTTTATGCCACTTTAGGTAACTAGAAGTCAACCCTTCAGAGTAGCCAAGTGAGTGGTAAGAACAGCTACCACGTTCATCATGGAACCTGCATGACCAATAGGGACACCCATTATATATCTCAGGCCACCAATGACAATAGTCTTTGGTTTGATTAAAAAGGAAGCAAATGAAAGGCCAGTTCCAGCTACCAGGGACGAAGGTCCTTGAAGGTGACAATTTTAGGGAAATAGAGGTGCAGTTGTGGATGAAGCAAGTAGTTGCATCCACTGCGCGGACCTTCTGCATGCCATGTTCTGAGTATCGTTCCCGAAGAGTGAATAAATACATGGTAGGTTAGGAGGGTAAAGACAAGTCCCAACAGAGCACAGAAAAAAAGCAGAGCACAAAAAACAAGCAGTTAGAGAAGACTAGGGTGTTGGGAGAGCTCATTGTGCCTTCTTTAAGAGGAATTGGGCTGCAGGGAACACCATGTGAGCCGCAACTTAAATGGGTGAGATGGGTGTGGAAAGCAGGATTAAAGGGGAGCTTCAGGAGGTGATTCTTGGAGTTCCTCTGGCATGGTCCTGTCGTCAGCAGGTGGGGCCTCCTGGTGATATGGTTTCAACCTAGAAATGGGAATCCAGGGAGTGAGACGGTTGTCTGGTAAGGAGAGTTTGGCGGCGGTGGGGGTACAGAGAATGAAAGGATAGGGGCTTTCCCATTTTGGTGCAAGAGTCCCTTTCTCCTCTGGGGTATTATAATAGACTAGACTCCCAGGTGTTAAGGGAGGAGTGTTTGGAGTGGAGACTGGGTCCGGAAGAAGCCAGTTCTGACATTTCCAGTGTTCAGAGCGGAGATGAAACAAGAGAGGCAAAGACAAATCTCGGGTGAGAGGTCCTTGTGAAGTGACCAACCCAGAGGGTATAAGAGGTCTTCCATACATTATCTCAAAGGGAGACAGTAAAGATGGTTTCTTAGGGAGAGCTCTGATTCGAAGCAAAGCAAAGGGAAGGATTTTGACCCAGTCTAAGTTTAATTCCATTGTCAATTTGGTAAGGACTTCCTTCAGAGTATGATTTACCCTTTCCACTTTCCCTGAAGCCTGGGGGTAATATGGACAGTGGAAATGCCACTTGAAGGAGAGGGCTTGAGAGACCTTTTGTGTGATCCTAGAAATAATCTCAGGGCCATTGTCATATTGTAGGGAAGTGGGCATACAAAACCTAGGGATGATGTCTGTCAGTTAGATTGAAGCTACAGTGGAAGCCTTTTTATTGGAAGTGGGAAATGCCTCAACCCAAACAGAGAAAGTGTCCACAAAGACAAGGAGGTATTTAGTGTGCCATACTGTGGGCATGTTGGTGAAGTCTACTTGCCAGTCAGCAATGGGAATGTGTCCCTGGGCTTGGTGGAAAGGGAAAGGTTTGGGCCTTAAAGGAATATGAGGTTTGGTCCGCTGACAGATCTGACAATTAGAGGCTATATTCTCTATCATGGCTATGTCAGAAGGGTTGAGGGAGAAGAAGCTCTGTAAAAAAAGGGTCAAAGACTGAGAATTGGAATGGTGTAGAGTATGAAGGAACTTGAAAAGATCCTTGTTCTTACTGGAAGAAGTAGGGGCTTCAGATGAGCTGTCTAAAGTGGCCATAATATGTACCCCATAGGGGCCATAATTGGAAGTGGTAGCACGCATTCGTGGCGCCTGGTCAGCTTTGGCATTGCCCTCAGTGATAAGAGAGCCATCCTTCTGATGGGACCTACAATGGACAACTCCCAACTGGGTGGGTAAGTGGGAGGCCTCCATCAGATTGGTTATAAGAGCCGAATTAGTGATCGCATTACCTTTGGTGGTAAGTAGGCGTCGCTCCCTTCATATTGAAGCATGGGATAATAAGATCTGGAAGACATATTTTGAATCAGTATAGAGGGTGAGGGATTTGCCTTGTGCTAGAAGGCAGGCACGAGTGGCTGCTATAAGTTCAATCTGCTGGTTGGTAGTTTCTGAAGGCAAAGCTTTGGCGTCTATAATCTCAGTGGCTGAAACTACAGCATATCCAGAGTAATGAGTGCCGTTCTGCCTAAAGGAACTGCTGTCAGTAAACCAGATAAGGTCAGGCTTGGTGAGTGGTTCCTCAGAAATGGAAGAATGACAGGGGAGGAAATCTTCTAAGGTTTCCAAGCAATTATGAGTTGGTGTGTTAGACGTGGGAGTCATTGGGAGCAGTGAGGGAAGGATCAGTGCAGAGCAGGGGAGGAAAGTAATATTAGGGTTTTCCAGAAAGGAAGTGAGGAGCGACAGAACCCTGGATGGAGGAAGGGTTTGAAGGCCCTTATAAGCTGAAAGATCTTTCAAGTGATGTGGGGAGTGGATAGTTCAAGGTGCCCCAAAACTCAGCTTAGAGGCTTCTTTGTGTAAAATTTGTCCAGCAACCAGAGCTCTTAAGCAAGGGGCTCACCCACGGATGGTAGAGTCTAGTTTCTTGGAAAATATGCCACAGGTGCAAATGTAGGCCCATAGTTTTGACCTAAGACCCTAAGTGCTTGCCCCCCTTTTTCATGGACATATAGATGAAATGGTCTTGAAAGATCAGGAAGGTGAAGGGCAGGTGCCTTTAAGAGGAGTTGCTGAAACCTGCGGAAGTGGTAGATGGGGGAGGAGACAAGAGATTCACTAGGGGGTCCATTTGCTTGGTCATACAGGGGTTTGGATAGAAGAGAATAATTTGGGATCCAGGCCCTAAAATAACCTGCTAATCCTAGGAATGATAGTATTTTGGCTTTCATATGGGGCACTGGAAGATCAGAGAGGAGTTGCCTCCTATTCAGTGTTATTTCCTTTTTCCCGGGTCTAAGGCAAAAACCAAGAGAGGTGACAGAAGAATGGGAAACCTGGGCTTTGTGGGGAGACTCCCTATATCCCTTGTCTGCTAGGAAATTAAGAAGCTGAGCGGTGTGGGATTGAGAGTGTTCCCAGAGGGACTACATAGAAGAAGGTCATTGACATATGGAAGGAGAATAGTGTCAGGACAGGTCGGGTGAAAGGATGTGAGGTCCTGGGCAAGAACTTGGCCAAAGAGATGGGGGCTATCCCTGAATCCCTGTGGGAGGACAGTCCAGGAAAGCTGATGAGAATGGTGGATATGAGAGTCAGTCCATGTAAAAGCAAAGATATTCTGAGATTCTGAGAACAAGGGAATAGAAAAGAATGCATCTTTTAAACCTAGGACCGAGAAGTGGGTAGTAGTGGCAGGGATCTGAGAGAGGAGGGTGTAAGGGTTGGGCACTAGTGGGTGGATGGGGACCACAGAGGAGTTGACAAGGAGAAGGTCTAGAACCAGCCTGTAGGACACTTTAGGTTTCTTAAGTGCCAGAATGGGGGTGTTGAAAGGAGAGTGTGTAGGCCTAAGATACCCCTTTCGTAATAAATCCTAGATGATGGGTTCTAATTCGAGGAGGGCTGTGGTTGTGAGTGGATATTGTGATTGACTAATATATCTTGAAGGGTCCCGTAAGACAATATGAATAGGACTGCATTTAGCCATAAGGGGTGTAGTTGTGTCCCAAACCTCAGGCTTAACTGGTTTAGAGAGTCATGGGAGAGTGCATTAAGGAGGTGTATCTGCCCCTAGGAACATCATGAGGAAATGAGAGGTAGGAGAGGTGTGGGGTGATATGTGAATGCTGACTTTTAATAGTGAGAGTATGTCCCTTCCCAGAAGGGGAATGGGGCAATGGCTCATAACGAGAAAGAAGTGAGTGAAGGACAAAAGGGATCCCTGCATATAACATGATGGGGGGGTTTGAGGGAAAATCTGTTTACCTCCTACCCTGACAATAGGAGTTTTTGAGGGTGTGGTAGAACCCCATACTCCCTTAAGACCGAAAAAGTGGCACCAGTATCCAAGAGGAAGGTAATGAAGCATCCATCCACCAGGAAGGTAAACCTAGGCTCTTGATTCTTGATGGTAATAGTCTGGAGGGAAAGCCCAGGGATCCGTCAATCCTCCGCTGCTAAGCCCAAGAAAGGCTGTGGTTGCCTGGCGGCTGACCAACCTCCCTTTCGGGTTGTTGGGCAGTCTGCCCCCCAGTGTCCCCTTTGATGGCATTTTGGGCAGGGGTTGTAGGGTGTCCTCAGTGAAGGACAATCCCTGGCCCAATGTCCCTCCTTACCACATTTGAAGCAAGCTCCCGGGGGTGTCATATTGGGATGGCGTGGTGATGGCCTTCTCTGAATGACCTGGGCCAACATTTGGAACTTGGCATTTTCAGCCCTCTGCCTACGGCATTCACTTTCATCCTCTCTATCATAAAAAACCTTGAAAGCGACAGCGAGGATTTTAGTCTAAGGAGTAGCAGGGCCCTGTTCAAGCTTTTTAAGCTTGGCTTTAATGTCAGGGTAGCTTTGGGCCAGAACATATTTCATTAAGACATGACGGCCATCAGGGGTTTCTGGGTTGAGGTTTGTGTACTGTTAAAGGGCCTTGGTTAGTCTATCCAGGAATTCTGAAGGTGTTTCCTCCTTCCTTTGAATGACCTCCTGCACCTTTTTAAAGTTAACAGCCTTGCAGATGGCCTTTTACAGGCCCGCCAAGAGGCAGGATGTAAAAAGGTCACTAGACTGTAAGCCTTCAGGGGTGTTGTAATCCCATAGGGGATCCTGCTCTGGGACAGCATGAGGGCCTGTGGGGTGGTTAGGATTGGTCCTATGATTTTCATCAGCATGGGCTTGGGCTAGCTCCCAGACCCATTGACTTTCCTCAGGGAGAAGTGTATTGGCCAAGAGCATGTAGATGTCATGATGAGTGAGACTATATGCTTGCAGGACCCATTGAAACTCCCGAATGTAAGTGGTGGGGTCAGTGGTGAATGAGCCTAACTTCCTCTCTAGCTGAGTAATGTCCGACATGGAGAAGGGCACTTGGACTCTGATGACACCCTCGGGACCAGCTACCTCACAAAGGGGTGCGATTGTCTTGGGGGTGGGAAGGAGTCCCTTAGACCTGGTAACAGGAGGACTGAAAGAGGCAGGAGGCGGACAGGAAGGAGAGGGAGGGGCAGGGAGTGTCTCTTTGGAAGAGGAGGAGGTGGAGAAGGCAGAAGAGGGCGGAGGGGAGGAGGATGAAATGGAAGGCTGAGGATCCCTGGAATCAGGCAGAGGAAGAGGAGGGTATAGTGGGAGAGAAGGGGCAGATAGGACTGGGGGATAAGGTGGGGGTTCATCTGCTGGGTTGAATGAGGAAGAATCTGTGAAGTCAGGAGTAGACGTAGGGGAAGAGAAGGGTTTGCAAACAAGGAGGACCTGAGAGGGAGGGCAGGAGGAGCAGCGACAGGGTGCTGTGTGAGAAGGCTAAAACCTTAAATGCAGGGAATCTCACTCCACTTTTTCAGATGCTGGCAGTAGTTAAAAAGGTCGCAGATGAAGTTTGGATGTAAGGAGCCTTCTGGAGGCCAATGATTGCCATTATCCAGTGGATACGTAGGCCAATCTTGGGTACAGAATTTGATTAGAAGTTTGGGCTTGATGTCTGGTGTGAGGGAGAGTGTGGCCAGATTTTTTAGTAGACATTTGAGAGGTGAGGCTTCAGGTACAGATGAAGAGGTGCCCATAGTCACAGGGAGAGAAGGAAGACAGACAGAGAGAGAGAGAGAGAGAGAGAGAGAGAGAGAGAGAGAGAGAGAGAATAAGAGTAAGCGAGAGAGACAAAGAGAAAACCCGGGCTGGAACGGCTTTCAGGAAGCTCAGGGCGAATGGGGGTCAGGTGGGCGTCCCCAAAATGACCAGCCATCATGAGGAAATACAGAGGGCACTACCTGGGCGTCACCAGTGAAGTGCGATCTGTGAGACCCAATGGGTTCAGAGCCACGGGCAACCTGACGTCAGGAAAGTTTTTGAACGCAGCGGAAAAAGTCAGTAATGAAAACAGAACTCCGGTTCCGGCAGAATGTAGTTCCAGGACGGGAGTTCAGTTTTCCCCGAGCAGAGAGGCAGCTTCAGCCAGACACAGCAGCCCCGCAGCAAACAGCAACTCTAGCCAGCAGCGGCAGCGGCAGCAGAGGAGAAAAAACCACAGAGCCTCTTGTGTAAACTCAGAAGCCTCACGCCCCAAAGGAAAACGAATCACCAGAGGGTCCACTGCGAGCAGTAAAGGTCTTAGTGGCAGGAATTTCCTGCCCCCTACAGGGCGTCGAGAGTGGGCCGGAAGATCAAGGTCACAAAACCAGTGGTAGCCCGAAGGGAGTTGCAGAGCCAGGGTCAGGGTAGGCTTACATATATCAGATCTGTGGTGGGTGCAGGAAGCTGGCTGTCTCCGGTGGAGCAGGGGACGGGGCTCTTGTTAGAAAGAGCTCACCCGTATCCTCACATGGGGCACCAGAATGAAAGAACTTCCCACGCAAAGGCACTTCGCTGGGAGAATTCCAATTTTATTGCAAAAAGCTGTGTGCTTATATAGAACTAAGGGGAAGATGAAAGGGCTTAGATAAATGGCAGGCAAACCGTTTATTGGTTAGTTCTTTCAGATATCAGCTCTGGAGCCCAGGAATTAGTTCTTATTGGGGCTAAGGTTCCCCACCAGCGAGATTTCAAATTGGCGCCAGCGGGAGAGTTCACACGGGTGGGAACATTTGGCACCACTGTAGAAAAAATAAGGTAGGAAGAAGAAGTCCTTAGGCACCATGTTGGGGTTTTTCTCTGGGGTATGGCTGCCGTTTATACTTTTCCCAACAATGAGTATACCAGACAGTGCCTTGATTGACTGGTTTTCATGGAAATGGTGTTTAACAGAGATGCCAGAAAGTTGGATCCTGCTGAGTAGTGGGCCTAGAGCAATGGTGGGCAGGTGTGTGATAAAACATCTGTGGTGGGGCCATGTAGATCTTTCATTGGATTCCAAATGGCTTGTGACTGACATGGTGAAGCCAGCAGACCCTTATATGTAAAGGCACCTTGTTACATAGAGAGGTTTCAGGACATTGTTCAGAATCAGGTTGCTATGGTCAAGGGGGCAAGCTATGTGGGATAGAGGCCTGGTTCTTGTATTCTCCTGCAGACCCTGACCCACCACACGTGACAGAAATCCCTCCTGCACTGTGTCCCCGTTGAACTCCTTGTATTTCATGAAGCAAATACCAAACTCCCAGTGCAGCAGCAAGAAACACCATGAAAATAGAGGATGACTATATGGATTCAACGTCCACACAGGGAGACATTCAGCCCCCAGGGGCCACAGTTTACCTACAATGGAAAATTCAGCACTGCTATCTCATGTTCATTGGAAAATAAGAAACCATGTCCTCCAGGTCACATTGATGCAGACCCAGCTTTTATGGTCTCACTAGAAAGGAAGCTAAAGCTCCTGACAACAACATATATTTCAAGTGCCCAACCTCACAGGCAGTTTCTCAAGAAGTCTATAGGCCAGCAGACCTTCAAGTTTTTGGAGGGTTTACCCTGTCCCTTACTTTTGGAAACTCCTCTACCACTTCCAAGGTTGTGAACTTCTGATCATATTCCATTCTAGATATGTATTCACGGATTTTCTAACTTTTCTCCTCTGATTGTGTCATACTTGGGCCGTAGGTGTTGTCAAGGCATTGTTCTGGATGAGAGTGGGAAGATTTTGGTGTAGCACATATTTACATACACATTGGATTCATTTTTCAATTTTCCATTCAAAATACTGAATCCCTGACACTAACACATACCCTACTAGACTCTGACTACTAATCCTAATATGATGGAGAAAAATAACCCAAACAGAATAGAAATACAAGCGGTTGAGAGGAGGCATGGCGTATAGTTGGTCTTGCCTTTTGCATGATATAGGGTAAGAGTTATAAATCTTGTTAATTTTTTGTTGAAATGGTTCTCCATGTGTTTTTAAAGTTAACACATATGTGAATTTCTGTCTCCCTTTTTCTGTAGCCAATTCAGCACATGTATTTTTATATGCACATATAAAATCCTACCTGGTATCACACATACATTTTTGTGAGGTGGCTAACTTGGGAGATACAAAGTATGAGAAGAGATGACTCCTCCTAAATGTTTTTGGAACTGAAAATTCAAACTATGAGTGAGCTTCTTAGTTGAAAAACATTATACATAAATCCATGTTCAGTAAAATTAATATTTTTGGATCTGTGAATGATATATATTTTATGATGAATTTTGATTGGCATATATATTGCTACTTTCTAATGTATCTGTGTGATATATATATTTTCAAAATATGAAATATATGTGTCTTATTATACACTCCCTAAATAATTCACTCATGTTCATGTATGTGCTTTTATAATCAACTTTTCATAAGATTGTTTTTAGAAATATTCATCCACCTGAAATACATATTTATTTCCTAGTACTGAAAACTCACTTCAGTGAATGGTGCAAACAAAGCCTTATATTTCTACAGTAACTGACCCAATTTAACATCAATGAAAGTAGATTTCTATGGGACATGATGTGTATTTTGATGTTCATTTTAATTCAACACTGGTACATTACTATTTCTTCAGTTTTTATACATCGTAGAATATACATTTCATCCACAAGTTCACAAATTGAAAGACATTTGTAACACATTCAATCACTTCCTGCTTCAGAACACATGTATTCCTCCTTGTTTTTGACTGGTTATTTCATGAGACTTCTTTCCAAACACATTATTTTCGATTTCCATAATCAATTTTGAAGCAAAACTCACACACATTTTATGATAAACTACAACCCTAATATTACCATTAGATATATAACTGGTTGGAATGAATGTATGTATATCAATATAAGATTTCCTGTGTATTTTGGGATATCAATTTATTCCAATTTCTAAATTTGGAAACAGTTATATTATTTATTCACAGTATGGTCTATTCATGCATTCTCTCTATATTCATACACACATGGTACACCTATTTGTGCCCCCAATACTAATTTATATCTCTTCAAAATATTGCTCTCAGAAATGGTGCAACAAATACTCATGTCACCTGATCTACATATACATTTTATCACAGTAATATTCTGGCCACAAAATGCAAAGTCACACTTACGACTGTACCAAAGCCTAAATGGAATATGAGTATGGATTATGAAAATCACCCATGTCCAGGTTGCCTAATGCTCTCAAATGTCAATCCTATTGGTGACTACATATTTGTTTCTTCCTAAGATTATTTATTCAAACTCAAGCCTGTCGAAAATGTCTAATCCTATCAATCACTTTATCATTTGCTGATTTTCTAATGTCTCTATTGATATCTGCTTTTCTACATATTTTCCCCAGTTCATCATTGTGACTGACTCTTCACATGTGCTGACATTTACATTTTCTCTCTACCCAAAACCCTATTGCTAAAGAACTTTTTGTCCAAATCATATACTCACTCTTTTTCCTAATCCTACCAACTATCTTCCTAATCCTACCAACTATCCTTTTTTGACTGGATGTTCTCTTTGACATTCAATCATCCAAGGTACAAGGTCCTATGCCATTGTGTATAGATTTATCTGAGACACATGTGCAGAACATAATTCAAACCTAAGTATCCCAATCAAGGATCCAAAGCCCTTCTGGGCTTCAAATCTTACCTAGATTTCGGTTTTCATAAATATATTTCCCCTCTATATATTCTAATAAATATTGCAGGTTCCCAATAACATTATTCATCCAGCAGAATGATTCCTTAGCCAAATCAAACATGTTATTAACCCTAACCATACTCTGTTCCCTCAATCTAACTTTACAGAAAAGCAGGGACAGAGTTGGTCTTACAATACAGGAATGTAAGAAATCTTCCACCTGCTGAGAAATGAAAAGGTCCATGCAGAAATGAACCCTGGGGAAGCTATAGGAAGCTATGAAGGACCTGAGAGAGCAAAAGTCATCTTCCACGACAAACAACCTGGTCAGGATGAAGGGGTGTGTCTGAAGCAGTCTCTCTTTTCTTAATGTAGAGAAGATGGACAATACCAGGCCTGTGTGGAGAGCTGTTCCCGGGTGCCTATGTTTGATATACCATTCAAACTTGTGAAAGTGTCACAGGAAGTAGGGGCAGCCTCCATCAATTGGGACACTTGGAAGCAACTATTAGGACAAAGTGGTTGCCAAGGCAGTGACCTCATTCAGTTCCTGAAGGAAGTGACCTACATCACTTTCTTGGTGATGGAACTCTCTGAACTAGGGATCCAGGAAGACAGGCACCCAGAGGCAGTCCCAGTCCCAGTCCCAGTGGCCTCACATATTTGGATTTACCAAGGACAGAATCAGTCTTTCTTGGTAACTACTGATGTGAGGATGGCCAAATGCCAGGAAGGTCTGAAGAGGGGACTTTCCTGAGTAAGCAGGTAGTGTCTCACCACTGGCACCTTACAACTTCACAGTGTTGGCCAAGGAGTCCACATCTGACATAGGACAGTCCATTTTGGAGTAACATACTATGGCCCATCAGTCAGAGGACACTCCGGATAGTCATAGACCTACTTGGGGGAAGGAGGTGACTTTTTGGGTGTGGGTGTGAGTTTGTGGTTTTGTCTCATGATCTGAGAATAGGTAGGAAAGTCGGTTTGTTAGGATTGGAGTGGACTGTTTCTAGTAAGTCTTTTGACAATGCGAGTGTTTTTATGTCTGTTTATCCCACTGTGTCCGTGGTTGTAGACATTAGAAAAGAGAATGCATCAATGGATGTGTCCTGAATAGAAGAAAGCTTCACAACATTCATCCTGCCCAATTTATGAATGGATTTTGTCTTGCCTAATGGATGGGCAACAACCACTGTCTTCCTAAATTCCTGTTTTCTTCTTGAATTCTGGCCACTCTCCAGAATAGGCTCATGGTTTTGTTTCCAAGACATGAACCACCTCCAAGCTCTGTGACATGGCTATGTACTGGATAGCTGAAGGGAATGGGATCATCTCAGAAAACTCAGATATCATTTTAGAAACCCTGCCTTGGGCCATTTGCTTACCTATTGTTCTGTTGCCCTGAATGTCAGAAAGGTCTTTGCCTCAGGCCACCCCTTTTTGAAGCCTGAAGAAAACGGTTTTCAATGGAAATTAATGGGCATCACCTGTAGATCTTTGCTTAATTGCTTTGGAAAGGGATGTGTCTGCATCAGACTCTTGGCCATGTTTGAGGTTGTTGAATAGATTTTCAGCACCTGATGGATCTAACGAACATGTGTGCTTCCAAAACCAAAATGGCCAAAAAAGCAGTCATTGTGGACGAAGTCTCTCGCCTTCCTCTGTAAGATTACTGATCTCAATCAAGTGAAAATAGGGATCCTTTTTGTCAAATGAGTTCTTCAAACCCTGCAGAGGATAGCCCATAGGTGCTTGGGTTTTCTCATGATTCCAATTCACATAAAGAATCTATACCCGAGAGTCAGTAGGCCTCAAATTGGAGAATCAGAGCAGTATTTACGGCAGGCTCATTTGATAACTCCTGGTTCTCAGAAAGGGTGTCCAGGCAACCCTGACTTTAGGCAAATGACGGGCAAGGGAGGTTATTTTGTACACTGTATTGGGCTGAGCCCCTCATGGAAACCTCCAGCCACAGGTTATGATGAGTGTCTATATGGAAGAAGATGAGGGCCTTGTGGGAGTGCTTTGGTTTTAATTGTGGTCATTTGTTTGGTGGTTGGAAGTGATGACTGGGTCTATCTGGGCTTGAACTCTGGTGTGATTCCACTTATAGTCTGAGTTCTCGAACTGATCTCAGAGAAATATTGCCATAAACTGTGTTCAGATTTTAGGAGGCCACTCATGGGATTCTCCCTTGGAAACTGAGATCAAATACAAGGGTGGCTTTCTACAGAGCCTTGGAATATCAGCTAGAATATCACATGATTTTATTCTGAAAGATTTGGCAGCCATAGTTGACAGTCAGAACACCCATGGACGTCACATTAAAGACCTCAATGGGCCTGGCTTCATGTGACCTTTTGACCACTCTATGGGAAGACTTGCCTGTGAGATTTCTCCAGAGAATTCATTGAAAACAGCTTCCTCACCATTTAATATTTCCTGAATGAACTGAAACCCACAGTGCCTCCAACTTCATCCATGAAAAATGGCTAGATAAATACAATGAAATCTTTGAAATTCCCTTAACCAGGTGGCACTGGAGAACCTTTAGATGTCTTGTTGCTGATCTTGAGTGTACCAGAGAATGCCATGATTGACCGGGTTTCATGAAAATGGTGTAGAACAAAGATGCCAGTAAGTTGGAGCCTGCTGAGAAGTGGGCCTATTGCAGTGGTGGGTGGGTGTGTGATAATACATCTGTGGTGTGGCAATGAGGATTTGCCATTGCCTTCCAAATGGTTTGTGACTGACATGGTGCAGCCAGCAGACCCTTCTATGTAAAGGCATCATTTTATATGGAGAGGTTTCTGGGCTAAGTTCAGAGTCAGATTTCTATGGACAAGGGGGCAAGCTCTGTGAGATAAAAGCCTGGTTGGTGCATTCTCCTTCAGACCCTGACCCACCACAAGTGACAGAACTTTCTTCAACACTGGGTTTCAGTTGAACTCGTTGTATTTCATAAAGCATATACCAAACTCCCAGTACAGCAGCAAGAAACACCACAAAGTGGAGGATGACCAAATGGCTTCACAGTCCAAACGGGGAGACACTTAGTATCCAGTGGCCACAGTTTACCTACAAAGAGAAAATTCAGCACTGCTGCCTCATGTTCATTAGAATACAAGAAACCATGTCCTCCAGGTCACATAGATGCAGACTCAGCTTTGATGGTATCACTAGAAAGGAAGCTAAAGCTCCTTACAACAACATATATTTCAAGTGCCCAAACTCAGAGGAAGTTTCTCAAGAAGTGTTTAGGCTGGCAGAGCTCCATGTTTTTGGAGTGTTTACCTGTTAGACCAGGACACAAGAAAAGACCACTGACTCTAATTAAAATCAAATTAAATTAAGCTTATTATTTCCACTGGCTGTGCTACCTCTCCCTCACAAAACGGCGGGAAAAAGACAGCAACCCCAGCTTTCCTACAGGCAGCTTAATAGCCCAGAAAATTACACAAAAGGGGGTTTACAGATAACAGAACTCTGACAAACATCACACCAATGGCAGTCTACATTTTTTTTGCTGTCCCTACATCAGAGTTCATGAAGACCATTAGAGCCTCAGAGAGGGTTGTTGTCTGGCCAGAGAAGGCAAATATTTATGATGTGTCACTAAAGTTTCAGAGAGGGCTGCTATCTGGTCAGAGAGCCGGGCATGGGTGAGTTCAAGGCATGGGCAGGCATTCCAAGCAGGTTTAGAATTTGAAGTAATTTATGGTAAAGCCAAAATTATCTTTTCATGGCTTTTTGGCAAGATGGCTCCCAATTTAAATTAAAGATCAGGTTGGGTCTATCATTCCCATATCAAATTTACTTTACTTATTTATCAAAATATTAGAGAAATGTGTTGACAGTGTAAACCATTTTTATGTTGAAGGAAAGGTCCTAGAACCAAGGCATATTAGACATTTTGTAGATATTAATATTTTATTAGATTTTTGAACACCTAAAAAAATTGTAAGCTTAAATTTAAAGACATTGATTTTTATCTGTTTATCCAATTTAAATTGAAACATTTAAATCACGTGAATTAAAGATCTTTGGATCTCCTATTTAAATTTGTTTTAATGAGCGCTTTTTTATGAGCGCTCCTTGTATATGTTAATTTGTGTATCATATATATGATATACGGACATATGTATATGTGGACATACAACACATAACAAAAGTGTGCACACATAATAATAGTAAAGGCCTTGTAGCTTTTCTCAGGTGAAATCTCCATTGCAATGTTTCAAAAAGTCTACAGTTGGTCAAAGATAGAACTGATCTGAAAAACATTAACCTAGGTCTGTATGCTCAAAATCATGAGCTCAAAAAAAAAAAGTATCTAAGGAAAAAAAAAAGAGTCCTAGAAAAAGTGACTGGCTAGTAATTAGTAAATACCATACAATTTACCTTTTTTTTCCCTTAGGCCTCAAATCAGTCTCCTACTAAGCTTTCAGGCTTCTTTCATTTACATTTCAATATAAATCATGGCTGAGGTCTGGAAGGAGCAGGAAAAACTGCTATTCTGAGCAGACACCTCAGGCCTAAGGCATTTTAACCATAATTTTGAGGTTCGGATGTTGAAAATTATGATACAAATTTAAGATACAATTCACAAAATTTTATATTTTTACATCTTGTTTTGTCAACAGATACCATTCTATGATTTACTATCCTTGTCCAAATTAATGCAGTGGTACACACAGTGACATTTCCCGAGGCTATCCAATTCAAAATTGGTGAAAAAAAGACTGTATGATTGGGAATTTACTTGCCAACTTGGGAGTAGAGTTCTTCAGTTTTCCATACTAAGTATTTAAGTTCTCTGGCATGAATTATCTGAAATCATAAACTAAACAATTACCTAAACCCGACTTTTAACTGCAAGATTCTGCAATGCTTCAAAAACCCATTCAGATACCAGATTGTTAAAATAAAACATCATCATTTAGACACACATTCAGCTAAGATCATTCCCAAGAAACAATTTATAATATCAACACATTATTGCACATGTCTTAAAGGGCCAGATACAAAGACACAAGACAGACAGAAAGGAGGTTCAGACTATGGCTGTCAGAGAGAACCGTTTAAACCAGAGCAGATAAGAGAAAAATCTCCTACACCAGTGTGCACCATAGATATCCACAGGGGGGGGACCACATGTTTTAACAGAGGGGAAACCTGAAATGTAAAATAAAGTGTCTCCATGGTGACTTCACTGCATTTAGTGTCCCCTTTTTCTTTTTCTCTTTTTTAACAAGACAGAGGTGGCATAATTCTTACAGTGCGGGGAGGAAGGAGGTAATTCCCTGAATCAACAGGGCTTTGGCAGCTGCTGGGAGTCCCTCAGTCCCTCCTTTTACTTACAGGATTAGCTCCTCTTGCTCAGTTCCACACCAAGCATGCTTCATCTCCTAATATTTCAGTAGACAGCTCTCACAAAGTTCCGGGGTGGAGGGCGGGTACCAAATTTGTAAATTAAAGTTCGATTCCTCAACTTGACGCCAATTAATACCAATTTAATAATGAGGACTGAGTTTTGAGAAAAAGAAAAAGGGAGGTTTATTGCTTTGCGAACAAAGGAGAAACACAGGGGACTCTGCCAAAGGTTATGACTCTCTTGATCTGGAGTGACAAGGGGTTTTAAAGGAGTTTCACTTGTTAACCTCGGAGATGCTCAGTTCTTAGGTCCCCACCAAGCATTGCCCTCTGCAATGGGTGTGCTCCAGGCAGCCAGCTAGGAGCTTCTATCATCCTGCTTAACAAAGGCGAGTAAAGTTCATCGCAGTTCCCTAAAACACAGTCCAAAGGGGTGTCAGGCTTACTCTCTTTATTACCTATTTTTACGTCCAAAATCCTTAAGTTTTTACCACTGAAATCACACAACAAAATGAACAAAAACAAACAAACAATCAAAAAAATAGAACACAAAACAAAACACAAAAAACAGAAACCATGCGCCTAAACAGAAAAACAGTGGAACAGTGCAACATCTTGCTATAGCTCCAGGGTAGGAGTGCATGCGTGCCCGTCGGCCCCTCTCTACAGTTCCAGAGGAATTCCCTACAGAACAGAACAGAGGACAGAACGATTCTGGTTACTCTCCTGGAAAGGAGTATATGTGAGCCTCCCCAGGCCACATCTCTGTCATCAGAAGAGATCTCCCTTAACCGGATATCAGATGTTATAAAAGCCCCACTTACCTATGGAGGACTCCTCCACCAGGTGCTTGCTAATAGTTTTAGTGCAGAGGTTCACTGCAGTGCTCCCCGGACTAAAGGCTCTTTTCCTAATATAGAGAAGATGGACCAAATCAGGCCTGTGTGGAGAGCTGTTTCTTGGTGCCTATGGTTGATATACCATTCTAATTTGTGAAAGTGCCACAGAAAGTAGGGTAAGTCTCCTTCTCATGGTACGCTTGAAAGCAACTGTTTGGAAAAAGTGGTTGCCAAGGCAGTGACCTCATTCAGTTCCTGAAGGATGCAACCTCACCTCACTTCCTTGGTAATGGAACTCTCTGAACTTGGGATGCAGGAAGCCAGGCACACAGAGTCAGTCCCAGTCCCAGTCCTAGTGGTCTCACTTGCTTCAATTTAACAAGGACAGAGTCAGTCTTTCTTGGTACCTACTGATGTGAGGATGGCCAAATGCCAGGAGTACTCTGAAGAGGGGCCTTTCCTAAAAAAGCAGGTAGTGGCTCACAGCTGGCTCCTGACCACTTCACAGAGTTGGATATGGAGACCAGATCTGAGACAGGATAGGCCATATCTGGGGAACATAGTATGGCCCAGCAGTCAGAGGACACTCCGGATAGTGAGAGACCTATTTGGGGGAAGGAGGTGCCTTTTTGGGTGTGGATGTGTGTTTGTGGTTTTGCCCCATGTTCTGAGAAGAGGTAGGAAAGTCGGTTTGTTTGGTTTGGAGTGAACTGTTTCTAGTAAGTTGTTTGACAAGGCGAGTGTTTCTATGTCTGTGTATCCCACTGTGTCCGTGGTTGTAGACATTAGAAAAAGAGAATGCATCAATGGATGTTTCCTGTCTGGTAGAAAGTTTCCCAGCATTCATCCTGCCCAATTTATGAATGCACTAGGGCTTGCCATATCGATGGGCAACACCTGCTATCTTCCTAAGTTCCTGTTTTCTTCCTGAAATCTAGCCACTCTCCAAAATAGTTCATGCTTTTGAGTCCACGATATGTACCACCTCCAAGCACTGTAACATGGACATGTACTGGATAGCTGAAGGGATTGGCAAGCATCTCAGAAAACTCAGATATCGATGTGACCAGGAAAGTCTCAGTGGAGAACCCCTGCAATGGGCCTTTTGATTGCCTATTTTTCTGTTGCCCTGAATGTCAGTAAGTTCTTTGCCTGAGGCCACGCCTTTGTGAATCCTGAAGAAAACAGTTTTCAAACGGAAATGAATGGGCACCACCTGTGGCTCTTTGCTTAATTGCTTTGTAAAGGGATGTGTCTGAATCAGCCTCTTGGTCCTGTGTGAGCCTGTGGCTTAGATTCTCAGCACCTGATGGATCTAAAGAACGATCCCATGTGTGAATCCAAAATCAAAATGGCCAAAAATCAGTCACTGTGGATGAAGTGCCTCACATTCTTCTGTAAGGTTCCTTACCTACATCAAGTGAGAATAGGGATCCTTTGAGTCAAATGAGTTCTTCAAAGCCCTGCAGATGCTAGCCCATAGGTTCTTGGGTTTTCTTATGAATCCAATTCAAATAAAGAATCTAAACCCCACAGTCAGTAGGCCTCAAATTGGAGAACAGAGCTGTATTAAAGGCAGACATATTTGATAACTCCTGGTTCACAGGGAGGGTGTCCAGGCCACCCTGACTATTGGCAAATGAGGGGAAAGGGACCTTATTTGGGACACTGTCTTGTGCTGCACCTCTCATGGAATCCTCTTGCCAGAAGTTATGGTGAGTGTCTATATGGAAGAAGATGAGTGCCATGTGGGAGTGTTTTGGTTTTAATTGTGGTCATTTGTGTGGCGGTTGGAAGAGATAATTGGGTCCACCTTGGCTTGAACTTCGGTGTGATTCCCCTTAGAGTCTGTGTTTTGGAATTGACCTCCGAGAAGGTATAAGGTCCTATGCCATTGTATATCCATATTTCTGGGACATCACTACAGAATGTAATTCAACGCTAAGTATACCAATCAAGGGCCCAATGAACTTCTGGGCTTCAAATCTTACCTAGATTTCTGTTTTCATACTTATATTGAAAGGTTAATAAAATAGGTACTTGTCACTTCTTGATTTTCTGTATGCTTAACAAAACACTGTTGAAATCTTGAGAACTGTTTGCTATTCTTGTTCCCAGAATGTGCTGTCCCCAACTGCCAAACTGCAGAATGTACTCGGTCAACCAGTTGCACGCAAACCGCCCACTTGCACTAACCCATCAATAAACTTTCCTTCCTGCCCTCTCCAAGGAAAATATATAAGCACTTCTTAAGCTGTTCTCAGGGCTCTCTGCTCTATTCAAGTGAGCTCTGAGCCCTTGCATGCCGGACTCCCAATAAAGCCTTTGCTGTTGCATGAGACAGTCTCTTGGTGGTCTCTTCCACCCACCCTCGCCCAATCTTTACATCTGGTGGCCCCAGTGAGATCCGGCAGCCGCAGATGAAAGACCCCCAACGGGCTCCTCTGGGGATAAATAAGGCCCCTCTTTCTGGTTTCAGGATTCAGGTTAGGGTTTCACAAAATGGCTATTGGTAAAGAGCGTGAGCTCTCTCCCATGGTGGCTGACACACATGTAACAGAGCCACAGGCCATGTCCCTGGGGGATGAACTCATGAAATCGAGGAACAATAGTCTCCTTTATTCAGTGATATTTTGTTTCGGATTCGGTATTGCCAGCCCATCATGTTTTGCCAGCTACTCAGTCATGGTCTCAGTATTGGACGTCCATTGCCTGTCTTTATTGTCTTGTCTTGTCTGTGTCTTGTGTCATTGCTTTTATTGTCTGTGTATATTTCATTATGGGACAGAGCACTTCAATGCCTCTGTTCATGACCCTTGATCACTAGACCAAAGTCTGCTTAAGGGCTCAGAATCTTTCTTTTTCAGTAAAACGCCGGATCTTGCAGATTCTGTGTCTCAGAATGACCCAACTTTGTAGTCAGATGTCCCCTAGAAGGATCTTTCTACTTCGCACTAATTTGAAAAGTTCGAGATATTGTCTTTTAGCCGGGGCCACGTAGACGTCCAGATCAACAGCCATATATCTTAACTTGTCAGGACCTCTGCAAATCTCCTCCTCCAAGGGTGAAGCCTTTCCTTGTCCCTGCACGGACTCCTACTCCTTCCCCCATGATTCTATCTCTTTAACTCTCTGCTCCTCCTCCTGCACCCTCTGTTCTCCCTGAGTCTCAAGACTCTACTGGACTCTCCTCCCCCTCCTTATCCTCTGCCTTCATCCCCCAACTGCCAACACCCTCTAAGTGATTCCCCTGCTGCTGACTCAGCCTCTCCACCATTCAAAGAAGCTAGGATGGCCCAGCGCCATCCAGATGACAGTCCCGTGGCACACAGAACCCCTCCTTCCCTGGAGGAAGCTGGCCCGGCTAAAAGAACTCAGAGAACTCGCCAACGTTTTTACACCTGCCTACTTGGGATAACTGCCAACAACTCCTAGGGACTTTCTTTATGACAGAGGAATAAGAGAAAAACCTCCAAGAAGCTAAAAAAAAAAAATATCCTCGGACCTGATTGGCGACCAACACAACTTCCCAACATAATCAAAGCGAGCTTACCCTTAAACCAACCCAACTGGAACCCCAACACCTTTGAAGATAAAGAGCATCTGTCCAATTATTGCCTGGCTCTAATAGCAGGTCTCCAAGGGGCTGCTAGGTGACCAACTAATTTGGCCATGGTAAGAGAAATTATTCAAAGGCCTGATGAATCTCCCTCTTTGTTTCTAGAAAGAATTATGGAGGCATATAAAAGATATACTCCTTTCGATCCTCAGGCAGCGGATCAAAATTCATCTGTAACAATGGCCTTAATTGGGCAAGCTGCCATGGATATTAAAAAAATTTAAAAGAGAGATTTAGTCAGAGAAGCTGAGAAAGTATACTATAAGAGAGAAACAGGGAGAAAGAAAGGGAGCAAAGGAAGGATGAGAGAAGCAAAAGACAGACTAAGGGATTGACCAAGATCCTTGTCACAACAAGAAAGAGGCCAGAAATTAAGACATAAGGTGACAGTAAGGGTTACCTGGGGCCATGCAAGAGGCCACCCCTGGCCTCAGATCAATGTGCCTACTGTAAAAAAAAAAGGACACTGGGCCAAAAAGTGCCCTATAAAGAGACAGCCACGCCAGCCAGCCATTGTGACTCTGGTGCATGACTAAGAAAGTTGGGGCTCAGATCACTTCCCCTAGCTCAGGGTACCTTTTGAAGTGTAGCGGACCCCAGTAAACTTTGAAATGAATACAGGAGCAGTATACGAAGCCCTTAAGGCCCCATTGGGCCCTCTATCAAATAAAAGGTCTGTAGTTCAAAGGGCTAATGGCAGTAAATATCGGGCTTAGACTACTAAGAGGACCATGGACCTAGGTAAAGGAAAAATCCATCACTCCTTCCTAGTAATCCAGGAATGCCTGGACCCATTAATGGGCAGAGATCTGCTCACCAAGCTCTTGGCCTTAATAACTTTTAACCCTGAAGGCTACCAAATGAAATTTCTAAATCCTTTAGTATAAACTCCTATAGTCACGGCTTTAACTAAATTAGTAGAAGATGAACATTCACTCTTCACACCCCCCAAGACTGATCAAACAGGCAAGCTACGCCAGAAATGGATAACAGATTACGCAGATGCCTGGGCAAAAACTGCTGGGTTAGGCCTGGCCGTGAAACAACCTCCAATAACAGTGGAGTTAAAAACCTCAGCCTCCCCAATTAATGTCAAATAATATCCTCTAAGCAAAAAAAGCTAAAGATGAGATAAGGCCCCATATTCAGAAATATCTGACCTTAGGCGTCCTAAGGCCCTGTCAATTGGCCATGAACACTCCCCTGCTACTAGAAAAAAAAGCCAGGAACCGGGACAATCGCCCTGTTAAATACCTAAGAGAGATCAACAACAGAGTGCAGGACGTTCACCCCACGGTACCTAATCCGTACAATCTGCTTAGCACTCTGAACCCTGAGCGGAAATGGTATACTGTTCTGGACTTAAAAGATGCTTTCTTTTGCTTGCCTCTGCATAAAGATAGTCAGTTGCTGTTTGCTTTCGGGTGGGTAGACCCAGAAACCTGAACGTCTGGTCAACTAACTGGGACTAGACTCCCACTGGGGTTCAAAAACTCCCCCACTCTCTTTGATGAAGCCCTCCACAGAGATCTCAGCAATTTCAGAACTACGCACCCCAAAGTCACCCAGCTTCAATACGTGAATGACCTGCTACTGGCAGCCAACACCAAGGAAAACTGTGAGTCTGGGACCCAAGCACTATTATATGAGCTTGCTCAACTCGGGTATAGAGTTTCGGCCAAAAAGGCCCAAATTTGCTGGCATGAAGTAATCTTACTGGGCTGTTTCCTTACGGGCAGTAAACGATGGCTCACTGAGCCCAGAAAACAAACCATTGCCTAGATACCACCCCCATCTAACAGGAGACAACTCAGAGAGTTTCTTGGGACTGCTGGCTTTTGCAGGTTATGGATACCTGGGTTTGCGTTTTTAGCTGCTCCTTTATACCCGGTGTTAGAGGGAGATGCCCAATTCCAATGGACCCCTGATCACCAGGAAGTTTTTTATAATATCTATGGACACTGACACTGAACACCTCAACTTCACTGAGCTCAGGCTGCAATTACAGAAAGCCCTACACTACGTTAAAAATGTACACCAACTCACTCACCTTGGTTCAATGAAACTGCAGGCATTCCTGTAGGATTAAGAACAGAGTTTTCCACTAACCGACTCACAGCGAAAGAAAATAACTGAACGGGTAACAAAAGCCTGTCGAGTCCGTCAATTGGTTAATGCTTACCCTTCCAGTTTCCTAGAGGAAAGCACCTATGAGGAACCAGAAAACGACAATTTTTTTGAAGTGGACAATAGTGAAATTAAGCCAGCAAGGTATGGACTTAAATACCTCCTAGTCTTTGTAGATACATTTTCAGGATGGACTGAAGCCTTCCACACATACACACACACACACAAAAAAAAAAAAAAAAAACTGCACAAATGATTTTCAAGAAGATTCTGAAAGATATTTTTCCAAGATACGGTCTGCCTAAGGTAATAGGGTCTGATAATGGACTGGTGTTCATGGCCCAGGTAAGTCAGGGGTTAACTGGGACCCTGTGGATTAATTTTAAGTTACATTATGCTTATATACACCAGAGCTCAGGACAGGTAGAAAAAATAAATAGAACCATTAAAGAGACCTTCACAAAATTAAGCTTAGAGCCCGGCATAAAAGATTGGATTATGCTCCTGCCTTATGCACTGTTTCATGCGAGAAATATTCCCTCTCTTTCTTTGTGTAACCTCACCCCCTATGAAATTCTCTATGATTCCCATCATCCAATAAGGGACCTAACCCCAACTCTAAGGCTTAACGATCACTTCCACACCCCCTTGCTTGACAGACTTAAAGTCATTGAAAGAACTCAGCGATAACTGTGGAAACAGCTGGCCACTGCCTACCAACCAGGGGAGGAGGGGACTCTAAATCAATATCATGTAAGAGACTTCGTCTACATAAGACAACATCAGGTGTCATCCCTGGAACCCCACTGGAAAGAAACATACCAGGTGCTACTTATAAAACCTAAAGCGTTAAAGTAGATGGAATCACTTTTTGGATCCATGCCTCTCATCTCAAGCCTTCGCTGTGTCCAGACTCTTGTTGGAAACTGGAAAAGCGTGGTAACCATTTCAAATTGCGTATTCGCTATGTGGATAAGACTATAGACTCTCCCCTTGGCCACCAGTAGTTCTAACCCTCATCACCCCGTTCAGCAGCAATGGCTGATCACAAATCCTACTAGACAAGAAGTATAGTCTATCTCGCATACAGGCCCCATAGAGACCTGGTGGCCATCTCTCCACCCAGACATTTGTCAGGTCGGTATAGGTCTTTCCTATTGAGATATCCCTGATGAAGAGGATCCCACTAAAATCCCATTAAATCTCTTCTGTACCATAGATAATGGAAACAAATATTATGGATGCAGGGACACGCGAGACAGATTCAGGTTTTACTAGCCTAGATTACTATGTTTGCCTGGCGGACTATCAAAGCCACAAACAGCCACGGCTGTGTGGGGGAGAAGCCGACTTCTTGTGTAAGTCAAGGGAATGTGAGCATACAGGGGCTGCCTGGTGGAACCCAAACTCCTCATCAAATTCAGTACACAGCATTGGCCATATTACCAATTAGACAACCAAATACTATGGCCCCCAGAGGGTTCTCTAGATCCTCAAATTCTGAGTGACATTTTTAACTTCGGCAAGTTCTCAAAAGGGGGAAATTTCCCTATGTGGAATCATTTTTCCTCTTTTTCTCACATCCTGTACTATGCTTCTCCAATAGTTTCTCACCCTCAGCCTTCTGCTCTAGACTCTCTGCTATCACTCCCATCTTAGCAACCTGATTTCTCCTCTCCAATTACTAAATCAAAAACCCAAACCTCCGCTGGTTCTCAGAACATTGCCCCGTTGCTGAGGTAGCAGGTACCGAGGTACCCCTTCACCCACTCACTCCTCTCTTTTCCTGTCAGGGCCTGCACTAGGTCCCACCAAGTCCTCTAGCAAGCTAACCCAAAGCTCAAACCAGCTGAGAAGAGCCCTCAGACCCCTATCCACGATGTAATGAAAATGGCATTTAAAGTTGCTTTGTCATCACTGAAAAGAGGTTTCTAAGAATTTAAAGTCCCTCAAAGGCTTTTTGGAATATTTACTCCCATCTTCCCCTCTGCTATACCTGTTCTAATGCTCAAGTTTTGTTCTAGGAAAATCCCAAACCCCTTTACCATTTTTCTTTTACATCTCTCTTTTCTCATTCTTAGATCCATGGAGCTGCTCTCAGCCTCGACTACCCCGTCTTCCCCCTCTGTACCAGGTCCACAGAAATGTCTTAAATGACCTTCTCCAGAAGTCTTCACCAAGGCTTACTTTAGGTCTTTCAGCAAAAGAGTCCCTCTGAAAG
Organism: Callospermophilus lateralis; assembly: GCF_048772815.1. Classification (NCBI taxonomy): domain Eukaryota; kingdom Metazoa; phylum Chordata; class Mammalia; order Rodentia; family Sciuridae; genus Callospermophilus; species Callospermophilus lateralis. Next base: position 157,951 of record NW_027512582.1, on the reverse strand, counting down.
AGTTCAATGTACATAAACTTCCACTTTTCGTGTTGCCCTGTTCTACTTGGCCACTGGCTGGAAAAATCACCACCCCTAAGCTAGACACTGCCTTTCCAGTTTTTCACAAAATATGTGAACAAGGCCTCTGGCCTTGAGCTGGGGCTTCACCTAGATGCCTACATTTCTAAGATAAAAAAGTTAGCAACTGGTCTCCATGGTGACAGCTGGCAGGGAGAAAAAAAGAGACAAAAAAGCTCTCCCCTTCCAAGGTGTCCTTGAAAAGTTAACTTGCCCAGAACAGAGGAAAAAAAAGAACAGAAACAAAAACTAATTTTTGTGAATTTCTGCAGACTGTGAACTTCTGAGCCCCTTCCCTTACATGTTGGGTACAAATTCTAAAACTACCAAAACTTGGGGTTCAGGGGATTAATTGATTACAACAGAAGCAATGCCCTCTAAATCCGGATGCAACCAAATAAGAATGTTTTCCTCACTTTGGTGCTATCTTAGGTGCATTTTCTTGTCCATTCCTAAAACAGTATAATTCTATACACTTTAACATTATTTATGTTTACATAAAATGGTCAATAGATGTGATTAATTATGTAATCATGCAGATGTTTTTCAGAGTGCTCTATCATGACGTAGGTTCATTTAAAGTTCAAATAGGGGGGCATACAACCCGGTTCCACCGGGAACCTGTATCCCTCACTTTGGCCATCCTATGAGGAATAATAATTGCTGAAGGGGTGGGCATAGGAACAACTGCCCTAGTCCATGAGACACAACAAAGACACAATTAGAAGCAGAAATAGACCAAAGCTTAAAGACATTAAAAACCGACATCACAGCTTTACAGGAATTTTAACCTCTCTCTCTCTGAAGTTGTTTTACAGAGCAGGCGAGTGTTGGACCTCCTCTTCATGAGAGAAAGTTGCCTTTTTGCTTGCATTGAGGGAAGAATGTTGTTTTTATGCCGACAATACTGGAGTTGTAAAAGAATCTATGAGTAAATTAAGAAAACGACTTGAAGAGCGTCAAAGAGAGACAGAGGCCCCAGAAGGGAGGTTTGATTCTTTGTTCACATAGTCAACCTGGTTAACTATGCTTTTATCTGCCATGGCCGGTCCATTTATAATCCTCATATTATTGCTAACGGTAGGACCCTGTTTGCTCAACCGTGTAGTTTCCTTTCTAAACCAAATCGAACATGTTATTAAACCTAACCATACACTGTTCTCTCAATCTAATTTTACAGAAAAGTGGGGACAGAGTTGGTCTTAAAATACAGGAATATAGAGGATCTTCCACCTGCTGAGAAACTCAAAGTTCCATGCAGAAATGATCCCTGGAGAAGATGTAGGCAACTATGAAGGACCTGAGACAGCAAAAGTCTTCCATGGCAAACAACCTGCTCAGGATGAAGGGATGTGTCTGAATCAGGCACTCTCTTCTTAATGTATAGAAGATGGACCAAAGCAGGCATTTGTTGAGCTGCTCCTGCATGCCTATGGTTGACATACCACTGTAACTTGTGAAAGTGTCACAGTAAGTAGGGGCAGCCTCCTTCTCATGGGAACCTTGGAAGCAACTGTTAGGACAAAGTTGTTGCCAAGGCAGTGACCTCATTCCGTTCCTAAAGGAAGTGACCTCACCTAACTTCCTTGGTGATGGAACTCTCTGAACTTGGAATCCAGGAAGCCAGGCACAAAGAGCCAGTCCCAGTCCAAGCCCCAGTGGTCAAACTTATTTTGATTTACCAAGGACAGACTCAGTCTTTCTTGGAACCTACTGATGTGAGGATGGCCAAATGCAAGGAAAGCTATGAATAGGGGCATTTCCTGAGAAAGCAGGCAGTGGCTCACCGCTGGCCCCTGACAACTTCACAGAGTTGGCCAAAAGACCAGATTTGAGACAGAACAGGCCATTTCCAGAGAACATAGTATGGCCCACCAGTCAGAGGACACTCCGGATAGTCACAGACCTACATGGGGGAAGGAGGTGCCTTTGTGGTGTGGGTGTGGGTTTGTGGTTTTGTCTCATGTTCTGAGAATAGGTATGAAAGGTGGTTTGTTTTGTTTGGAGTGAACTGTTTCTTCTAAGTCGTTTGACAAGGTGAGTGTTTCTATGTCTGTGTATCCCACTATGTCCGTGGTTGTAGACATTAGAAAGGAGAATGCATCAATGAATATGTCCTATCTAGTAGAAAGCTTCCCAGCATTCATCCTGCCCTATTTATGAATGGACTGCAGCTTGCCTTATTGATGTGCAACACCTGCTATCTACCTAAGGTCCTGTTTTCTTCCTGAATTCTCGCCACTCTCCAGAATAGGCTCATGGTTTTGTGTTTAAGATATGTACAACCTTGAAGCTCTGTGACATGACCATGTACTGAATAGCTGAAGGGAATGGCGAGCATCTAAGAAAACTCAGATATCAGTGTGACCAGGAAAGTCTCAGTGAAGAAACCCTGCTTGGGGCCTTTTGTTTACCAATTCTTCTGTTGCCCTGAATGTCAGGAAGGTCTTTTCCTCAGTCCACCACTTTGTGAAGCCTGAAGAAAACAGTTTCCAAATGGAAATGAATGGGCATTACCTGTGGCTCTTTGCTTAATTGCTTTGGAATGGATGTGTCTGAATCAGCCTATTTGCCTTGTGTGAGGGTGTGGCTTAGATTCTCAGCTCCTGATGGATCTAAAGAAAGATCCCACGTGTACATCCAAAACCAAAATGGCCAAAAAAGCAGTCCTTGTGGATGAAGTCTCTCGCCTCTTCTGTAACTTTCCTGACCTCCATCAAGTCAGAATAGGGATCCTTTGGTTCAAATGAGTTCTTCAAAGCCCTGCAGAGGCTAGCCCATAGTTGCTTGGGTTTTCTCAAGACTCCAATTCACATAAGGAATCCAAACCCCACAGTCAGTTGGCCTCAAATTGAAGAAGCGAAGCAGTATTAATGGGAGGCCTATTTGATCTCTCCTGGTTCACAAGAAGGGTGTCCAGGCCACCCTGACTTTAGGCAAATTAGGTGCAAGAGAGCTTATTTTGGACACGGTCTTGGCCTGTGCCCCTCATGGAAAACTTTTGCCAGAGGTCATTATGAGTGTCTATATGGAAAAAGATGAGCGCCACGTTGGAGTGTTTTGTTTTAAATTGTGGTCATTTGGGTGGCGGTTGGAAGAGATGACTTGGTCCACATGTTCTTGAACTCTGGTGTGATTCCCTTAGAATCTGAGTTCTCAAACTGACCTCAGAGAAGTATTGCTATGAATAGCGTTGAGATTTAAGGAAGCCAGGCATGAGTGTCACCCTTGGAAACTAAGTTCTAGGCCCAGGATGGCTTTCCACAGAGCACTAGGCCTCTCAGCCAGGATACCACATGATTTTATTCTGAAAGATTTGGCACCCAGAGTTGAGAGTCAAAACTCATATGGACCTCACATTGTAGACCTCAATGGGAATAATATCATGTGATCTTTTGGCCACTCTTTGGGAAGCCTTACCTGTGAGTGTTCTCCAGAGCTTTCATTGAAATTAGCTTCCTAAAAATTTAATGGTTCCTGAAAGAATTGAAACTCACAGTGCCTCCAACTTCATCCTTGAAAAATGGCTAGAAAAATACCATAAAATTTTTGAAATTCCCATCACCAGGTGGCACTGGAGAACATTTGGATGTCCTGTTACTGATCATGAATATACCAGACAGTGCCTTGATTGACTGGGTTTCATGTAAATGGTGTAGAACAGAGATGCCAGTAAGTTGGACTCTGTTGAGTAGTTGGCCTAGAGCAGTGGTGGGCAGGTATGTGATAAAACATCTGTGGTGGGGCCATGTGGATCTTCCATTGGCATCCAAATGGCTTGTGACTGACATGGTGCAGCCAGCAGAACCTTCCATGTAAAGGCAACTTGTTATATGGAGAGTTTTCAGGACATTGTTCAGAATCAGGTTGCTATGGTCAAGGGGGCAAGCTATGTGGGATAGAATCCTGGTTCTTGTATCCTCCTGCAGAACCTGACCCACCACACATGACAGAACTCCCTCTTGCACTGTGACCCAATTGAACTCCTTTTATTTCGTGAAGCAAATACCAAACTCCCAGTGCAGCAGGAAGAAACACCATGAAAATGGAGGATGACCATATGGCTTCACAGTGCACATGGGGAGACCTTTAGCCCCCAGTGGCCACAGTTTACCTAAAAAGAGAATTTAGCACTGCTGCCTCATGTTCATTGGGAAATAAGAAAGCATGTCCTCCAGGTCTTATAGATGCAGACCAAGCTTTTATGGTCTCACTAGAAAGGAAGCTAAAGCTCCTGACAACAACATATTTTTCAAGTGCCCAATCTCACAGGCAGTTTCTCAAGAAGTCTCTATGCCAGCAGACCTCCATGTTTGTGGAGTGTTTACCCTTTCCCTTACCTTTGGAAACTCCTCTGCCACTTCCAAGGTTGTGGGCTCCTGAGCATATTCCATTCCAGATATTTGTTCACAGGTTTTCTAAATCTTCTCCTCTAATTGTGTCTTACTTGGGGCGAAGGTATTGTCAAGGCATTGTTCTGAATGAGAGTGGGAAGATTTTTGTGTAGCACATATTTACATACACATTGGATTCATTTTTCAATTTTCCATTCGAAATACTGAATCCTTGACACTAACCCATACCCTACTAGATTCTGACTACTAATTCTAATATAATGGAGAAAAATAACCCAAACAGAATAGAAATACTAGCACTTCATAGGAGGCATGGTGTATAGTTGGTCTTCCTATTTGCATGATATAGGGTTGGAGTTGTAAATCTTGTCAATTTTTTGTTGAAAGAGTTCTGCATGTGTTTTTAAAGTTAACACATATGTGAATTCCTGTCTCCCTTTTTCTGTAGCCAATTCAGCACATGTATTTTTATATGAACATATAGAATCCTACCTGGTATCACACCTGTATTCTTGAGAGGTGGCTAACTTGGCAGATACAAAGTGTGAGAAGAAATCACTCCTCCTAAACGCTTTTGGAACTGATAATTCAAATTATGAGTGAGCTTCTTAGTTAAAAAACATTATACATAAATCCATGTTCAGTAAAATTAATATTTTTGGATCTGTGGATGATATATATTTCACGATGAATTTTAATTGGCATATATATTGCTACTTTTTAATGTCTCTGTGTGTATTTTATATATATATATATATATATATATATATATATATATATATACACTCTAGATTTGTCAAAATATGAAATATATGTATCTTATTATACACTCCCTAAATTCATTCATGTTCATGTATGTGGTTTTATATTCAACTTTTCATAAGATTATTTTCAGAAATATTCATCCATCTGAAATACATATTTGTTTTATAGTATTGAAAACTCACTTCAGTAAATGGTGCAAACAAATCCTTATATTTTTACAGTAACTGACCCACTTTAACATCAATTCAAGTAGATTCCTATGGGACATGATGTGTATTTTGGCGTTCATTTTTATACAACACTGGTACATTACTATTTCTTCAGTTTTTGTACATCATAGAATATACATTTCAGCCACAACTTCATAAATTTAAAGAAATTTGTATCACATTCTATCACTTCCTGCTTCAGAACATATGTATTCCTCTTTGTTTTTGACTGGTCATTTCATGAGACTTCTTTCCACACACATTACTGTCGATTTCCATTATCAATTTTGAAGCAAAATTCACACACTCTTTATGATGAACCACAACCGTAATATTACCATTGGATGTATAAATGGTTGGAATGAATGTATGTATATCAATATATGATTCCCTGTGTATTTTCAGATATCAATTTATTCCAATTTCTAAAGTTTGAACCAGTTGTATTATTTATTCGCAGTATGGACTATTCATGCATTATGTCTATATTCATACACACATGGTACACCTCTATGTACCCCCAATACTAATTTACACCTCTTCAAAATATTGCTCCAAGAAATGGTGGTAGAAATACTCATGTCACCTGATCTACATATACATTTTATCACAGTAATATTCTGGCCACAAAATGCAAAGTCACACTTACGATTGTACCAAAGCCTAAATGGAATGTGAGTATGGATTATGAAAATCACCCATGTCCAGGTTGCCTAATGCTCTCAAATGTCAATCCTATTGGTGACTACATATTTGTTTCTTCCTAAGATTATATATTCAATCTCAAGCCTGTTGAAAATGTCTATTGGTATCACTCATTTTATACTTTGCCTGATTTCCTTATGTCTCTATTGATATCTGCTTTCCTACATATTTTCCCCAGTTCATCATTGTGACTGACTCTTCACATGTGCTGACATTTACATTTTCTCTCTACCCAAAACCCTATTGCTAAAGAACTTTTTGTCCAAATCCTATACTCACACTTTTTTCTAATCTTACCAACTCTCTTCGTAATCTTACCAACTCTCCCTTTTTGAATGAATGTTCTCCTCAACATTCAATCATCTAAGGTACAAGATCCTATGCCATTGTGTATAGATTTATCTGAGACATCTGCACAGAACATAATTCAAAGCTAACTATCCCAATCAAGGACCCAATGACTTTCTGGGCTTTAAATCTTACTGAGATTTCTGTTTTCATACATATATTCCACCTCTATAATCTTATAAATATCGCAGGTTTCCAATACCATTATTCATCCAGCAGAATGATCCTAACCCAAATCAAACATGTTATTAACCCTAAACATACACGATTCCCTCAATCTACCTTTATAGAAGAGCAGGGACAGAGTTGGTCTTACAATACAGGAATGTAGGAGATCTTCAACCTGCAGAGAACCTCAAAGGTCCATGCAGAAATTATCCCTGGAGAAGATATAGGCAGATATGAAGGACCTCAGAGAGCAAAAGTCATCTTCCATGACAAACAACCAGGTAAGGATGAAGGGATGTGTCTGAAGCAGTCTCTCTCTTCTTAATGTAGAGAAGATGGACCAAACCAGGCCTGTGTGGAGAGCTGTTCCCGGGTGCCTATGGTTGATATTCCATTTTAACTTGTGAAAGTGTCAAAGGAAGTAGGGGCAGCCTCCATCTCATGGACCCTTCGAAGCAACTGTTAGGACAAAGTGGTTGCCAAGGCAGTGACCTCATTCAGTTCTAGAGGAAGTGACCTACGTCACTTTCTTGTTGATGTAACACTCTGAACTTTGGATCCAGGAAGCCAGGCACTCTGAGGCAGGCCCAGTTCCAGTTGCAGTGGTCTCACATGTTTGGATTAACCAAGGACAGAGTCAGTCTTTCTTGGCAACTACTGAATTGAAGATGGACAAATGCCAGGAAAGCTCTGAAGAGGGGCTTTTTTTTTTTGATAAAGCAGGCAGTGGCTCACCGCTGGCTCCTGACAACTTCACAGTTTTGGCCAAGGAGACCAGATCTGACATACGACAGCCCATTTCAGGGGAACATAGTATGGTCCACCAGTCAGAGGATGCTCCGGATAGTCACAGACCTACTTGGGGAAAGAAGGTGCCTTTTTGGGTGTGTTTGTGTGTTAGTGATTTTGTCTCATCTTCTAAGAATATGTAGGAAAGTCGGTTTGTTTAATTTGGAGTGGCCTGTTTCTAGTAAGTGCTTTGAGAAGGTGAGTGATTCTGTGTATCCCACTGTGTCCGTGGTTGTAGACAATAGAAAAGAGAATGCATCAAAGGATGTGTCCTGTCTAGTAGAAATCTTCACAGCATTCATCTTGTCCAATTTATGAATGGACTGCAGCTTACCTTATAGATGGGCAACACCTACTACCTTTCTACATTCCTGATTTCTTCCTGAATTCTGGCCACTCTCCCATAGGCTCATGGTTTTGTGTTCAAGATATGTATCTCCTCCACAATCTGGGACATGGCCATGTACTGGATAGCTGAAGGGAATGGTGAGTATCACAGAAAACTCAGATATCAGTGTGACCAGGAAAGTCTCAGTGGAGAAACTCTGCTTTGGGAATTTGCTTTTCTATTGTTCTGTTGCCCTGAATGTAAGGAAGGTCTTTGCCTAAGGCCACACCTTTCCAAAGCCTGAAAATATCAGTTTTCAAATGGAAATAAATGGGCATCACCTGTGGATCTTTGCTTAATTGCTTTGCAAAGGGATATGTCTGAATCCACCTCTTAGTGCAGTGTGAGTCCATGGCTCAGATTCTCAGCCCTGATGGATCTAAAGAAAGATCCCATGTGTGCATCCAATTCCAAAATGGCCAAAAGAGCAATCATGGTGGATGAAGTCTCTTGCTTTCCTCTGTAAGGTTCCTGATCTCCATCAAGTGAAGAGGGATCCTTTGGGTCAACTGAGTCCTTCAAGCCCTGCAGAGGCTAGCCCATAGGTGCTTGGGTTTTCTCATGACTCCAAATCACATAAAGAAACTATACCTGACAGTCACTATGCCTCAAATTGGAGAAGTGGAACAGTATTAATGGCAGGCATCTTTGATCAGCCCTGGTTCACAGGAACAGTGTCCAGAAACACTGACTTTAGACAAATGAAGGGCAAGGGAGTTTATTTTGACATTGTCTTGTGCTGTGTGCCTCATGGAAACTTCCAGCCAAGGTTATGATTAGTGTCTATATGGAAGAAGATGAGGGGCATGTGTGAGTGTTTTGGTTTTAATTCTGGTCATTTGTGTGGCGGTTGGAAGAGATGACTGGGTCACCAGGGATTGAACCCTGGTGTGTTTCCCCTTAGAGACTGAGTTCTGAAACTGACCTCAGAGAAGTATTGCCATGAATTGTGTTGGGATTTTAGGAGGCCACGCATGAGAGTCGCCTTTGGAACCTGAGATCTAGGACCAGGGTGGCTTTCCACAAAGAACTGGGAATCTCAGCCTGGATATCACATGATTTTATTCTGAAAGACTTGGCAGCCATAGTTGAGAGGCAAAACACATAGGACCTCACATTGTAGACCTCAATGGTCCTGGCTTCAAGTGACCTTTTGTCCACTCTTTGGAAAGCCTTGCCTGTGAGAGTTCTCCAGAATTTTCTTTGAATTGAGCTTTCTCAACATTTAATGGTTCCTGAATAATTGAAATTCACAGTGCATCCAATGTCATCCTTGAAAAATGGCTGGATAAATACCATGAAATTTTTGAAATTCCCATGACCAGGTGGCACTCCAGAAACATTTGATGTCCTATTGCTTATTATGAGTGTACCAGACAGTTCCTTGATTGACAGGGTTTTCTGAAAATTGTTTAGAACAGAGATGCCAGTAATTTGTAGCCTGCTGAGTAGTGGGCGTAGAGCAGTGGTGGGCAGGTGTGTGATAAAATATCATGGTGGGTCCATGTGGATCTGCCATTGGCTTCCAAATGGCTTGTGACTGACATAGTGCAGACTTCAGACCCTTATATGTAAAGGCATCTTGTTCTATGGCGAGGTTTCAGGGCAATGTTCAGAATCAGGTTGCTATGGACAAGGGAGCAATCTTTGAGAGATAGAAGCCTGGTTTGTGCATTTTCTTGCAGACCATAACCCACCACACATGACAGAACTCTCTCCAGCACTGTTTCCCAGTTGAACTCCTTGTATTTCGTGAAGCATGTACCAAACTCCAAGTGCAGCAGCAAGAAACACCACGAAAAGTGGAGGATGACCAAATTGTTTCACAGTCCACACGGGGAGAAAATAAACCCCCAGGGGCTACAGTTTATCTACAAAGAGAGAATTCAGCAGTGCTGCCTTGTGTTCATTGGAAAATAAGAAACTTTGTCCTCCAGGTCACATAGATGCAGACCCAGCTTTGAGGGTATCACTACAAAGGAAGCTTAACTCCTGACAAAAACCTATATATCATTGCCCAACCTCAGTGGCAGTTTCTCTAAAAGTTTTAGGCATGCAGAGCTCCATGTTTGTGGAGTGTGTACCGTGTTCTTACTTTTGGAAACTCTTATACCACCTCCAAGTTTGTGCACTCCTGAGCATTTTCCATTCCAGAAATGTAATCACAGATTTTGCAACTTTTCTTCTCTAATTGTGTCTTACTTGGGGCGAAGATAATTTCAAGGCATTGTTCTGGATGAGAGTCAGAAGATTTGTTTTAGCACATATTTGCATACACATTGGATTAATTTTCCTATTTTTCCATTCGAAATTCTGAATCCCTGACACTAACCCATATTCTAATAGACTCTGACTACTAATTCTAATATGATGGAGAAAAATAACCCAAACAGTACATAAATACATGCAGTTCAGGGTTGGACTTGCCTTTTGCATGATAAAGGGTAGGTATTATGAATCTAGTCAATTTTTAATTGAAATAGTTCTCCATGTGTTTTGAAAGTTAACAAATATGTGAATTACTGTCTCCCATTTTCTGGAGCCTATTCAGCACATGTATTTTTATATGCACAAATAGAATCCTACACGGTATCACACGTACATTCTTTTGAGTTACATGACTTGGCAGATACAAATTGTGAGAAGTGATCACTCGTCCTAAACGCTGTTAGAACTGAAAATTCAACCTATGGGTGAGCTTCCCAGTGGAACAACATTATACATAAACCCATGTTCAGTAAAATGAATGTTTTTGCATCTTTATGATATATATTTCATGATGAATTTCGATTGGCATATATATTGCTATTTTTTAATTTCTGTGTTGTGTGTGTGTGTGTGTGTATATACTCTCCAGATTTTTAAAAATATGAAAATTATATGTCTTATATACACTCCCTAAATTCATTCATGTTCATGTATGTGGATTAATAATCAACTTTTCACAAGATTATTCTTAGAAATACTCAAACACCTGAAATACATATTTGTTTCCTAGTACTGAGAACTAACTTCAGTGAAAGGTGCATACAAATTCTAATATGTCTACATTAACTGACCCAGTTGAACATCAATGCATGTTGGTTCCTATGGGACACGATGTGTATTTTGACGTTAATTTTTATTCCACACTGGTACATTACTATTTCTTCAGTTTATGCACATCTTAGCATATATATTTCATTCACTAGTTAGCAAATTTATAGGCATTTGTTTCACTTTCAGTCACTTCCTGCTCCAGAACACATGTATTTCTCTATGTTTCTTGACTGGTCTATTCATGAGACTTTTTTTCCAAATATATTGTTTTCGATTTCCATAATCAATTTTGAAGAAAAACTCACACACCCTTCATGATTAACCATAACCATAAGATAATCATTAGATATATAACTGGTTGGAATTAATGATTGTATATCAATATAACATTTCTTATATATTTTCAGATATCCATTCAATCCATTATTTAAAGTGGATCTAGTTATATTATTTATTCACAGTATTGTCTATTCATGCATTATATCTATATTAATAGAAACAGGGTACACCTATTTGTACCCCCATATGAATTTATAAATCTTCAAAATATTGCTCTCAGAAATGGTGGAAGAAATACTCATGTCACCTGATCTACATACACATTTTATCACAGAAATATTCCGGACACAAAAAGCAAAGGTCACACTTACAATTGTACCAAAGCCTAAATGAAAAGATAGCATCCATTACTAAAATCATCCATGTCCAGGTTGCCTAATGCTCTCAAATATCAATCCTATTGGTGACTACATATTTGTTTCTTCCTAAGATTATATATTCAACTTCAAACCTGTTGAAAATGTCTAACCCTATCACACACTTTATACTTTGCTTGATTTCCTAATGTCTCTATTGATATCTGCTTTCCTACATGTTTTCCCCAGTTCATCATTGTGACTGACTCTTCACATGTGCTGACATTTACATACACTCTCTACCCGAAACCCTATTGCTGAAGAACTTTTGGTCCAAATCCTATGCTCACTCTTCTTTCTAAATCTACCAACTACCTTCCTAATCCTACCGACTATCGGTTTTTGACTGGATGCTCTCTTCAACATTCAATCATCCAAGGTACAAGGTCCGATGCCAGTGTATATTGATTTATCTGAGACATCTGTGCAGCACATAACTCAAAGTTAAGTATCCCACTCAAGTCCCCAATGCCCTTCTGGGCTTCAAATCTTACCTAGATTTCTGCTTTCATACTTATATTTCACATGTATACTCTTGTAAATATCGCAGGTTGCCAATACCATTATTCATCCCGCAGAATGATTCGTAACCCAAATCGAACTTGTTATTAACCCTAACCATACACTGTTCCCTCAATATAACTAACTTAAGAGCAGCGACAGAGTGGGTCTTACAATATAGAAATGTAGAAGATCTTCCACCTGCTTAGAACCTCAAAGATCCATGAAGAAATGATCCTTGGAGAAGATGTAGGCAGCTATGTAGGACCTGAGAGAGCAATAGTCATCTTCCATGCAAACAACCTGGTCAGGATGAATTGATGTGTCTGAATCAGCCTCTCTCTTCTTAATGTAGAGAAGATGGACCAAACCAGGCCTCTGTGGAGAGCTGTTCCAGGGTGCCTATGGTTGATATACCATTATAACTTCTGAATGTGTCACAGGATGTTGGGGCAGCCTCTATCTCATGGGAACCTTGGAAGCAACTGTTAGGACAAAGTGGTTACCAAGGCAGTGACCATATTCAGTTCCTGAAAGAAGTGACCTTACTTCACTTCCTTGGTGATGGAATTCTCTGAACTTGGGATCCAGGAAGCCAGGCACCCAGAGCCAGTCCCACTCCAGACCCAGTGGGCTAACTTGTTTGCTTTTCCCAAAGACATAGTCAGTCTTTCTTGGTACCTGCTGATGTGAGGATGGCCAAATGCCAGCAGAGCTCTGAAGAGGGGCCTTTCCTGAGAAAGCAGGCAGTGGCTCACTGCTGGCTCCTTACAACTTCACGGAGTTGGACATTGAGACCAGATGTGAAACAGGACAAGCCATTTTGGGGGAACATAATATGGCCCACCAGTCAGAAGACACTCCGGATAGTCACAGACCTATTTGGGGGAAGGAAGTGCCTTTGCCGTTGTAGGTGTGAGTTTGTGGTTTTTTCTCATGTTCTGAGAATAGGTAGGAAAGGTGGTTTGTTTGGTTTGGAGTGGACTGTTTCTAGTAAGTCGTTTTACATTGTGAGTGTTTCTATGTCTGTGTATCCCACTGTATCCATGGTTGTAGACATTAGAAAAGAGAATGCACCAATGGATGTGTTGTCTCTAGTTGAAAGCTTCCGCAATTCATACTGCGCAATTGATGAATGCACTGCAGCTTGCCTTATGGATGGGCAACATCTACTATCTTCTAAAGTTCCTGTTTTCTACGTGAATTCTGGCCACTCTCCAGAATAGACTCATGGTTTTGTTTCCCAGATATGTAACACCACAAGGCTCTGTGACATGGCCATGTTCTGGATAGCTGAAGGGAATGAGATCATCTCAGAAAACTCAGATATCAGTGTGTGCAGTAAAGTCTCAGTGGAGAAACCCTTCTTTGGGCCATTTGCTTAATTCTATTTCTATTACCCTAAATTTCAGAAAGGTCTTTGCCTCAGGCCACCCCTTTGTGTAGCCTGAAAAACACTGTTTTCATATGGAAATGAATGGACCCCACCTGTGGCTCTTTGCTTAATTTCTTTGGAATGGGATGTGTCTGAATCAGCCTCTTGTCCTTGTATGAGGTTGTGGCTTAGATTCTCAGCACCTGATGGATCTAAAGAAAGATCCCATGTTCTTCCAAAACTAAAATGTCCAAAAGAGCAGTCATTGTGGATGAATATTTTTGCCTTCTTGTTTTAGGTTCCTGAACTCCATCAAGTGAGAATAGGGATCCTTTGGGTCAAATGAGTTCTTGAAATCCCTGCAGAGGCTAGCCCATATGTGCTTGGATTTTCTCATGAATCCAAATCACATAAAGAATCTATACCCTACAGCCAGTAGGCTGAAATTGGAGAAGTGGAACACTTTAACAGCAGGAATATTTGATCACTCCTGGTTCACAGGAAGAGTGTCCAGGCCACCATGATTTTAGGCAAATAAGGGGCAAGTGAGCTTATTTTGGACACTACCTTGGGCTCATACAAACCTCCAGCTAGAGGTTATGATGAGTGTCTACGTGGAAGAAGATGATGGCCCAGTGGGAGTGTTTTGATTTTAATTGTGGTAATTTTTGTGGCGGTTGGAAGGGATGACTGGGTCCACCTGGGCTTGAACTCTGGTGTGATTCCCCTTAGAGACTGCATTCTGGAATTGACCTCAGAGAAGTATTGCCATGAATTGTGTTGGGATTTTAGGAGGACACACATAAGACTCACTCTTGGAAACTGAGATCTATGCCCAGGGTGGCTTTCCACAGAGGCCTGGGAATCTCAGCCAGGATATCACATGATTTTATTCTGAAAGACTTGGCAGCCATAGATGAGAGTCAAAACATACATGGACCTCACATTGTAGACGTGAAGTGGCCTGGCTTTATGTGACCATTTGGTAACTCTTTGAGAAGCCTTGACTTTGAGAGTTCTCCAGAGCTTTCATTGAAATGAACTTTCTCACACTTAATGGTTCCTGAATGAATTGAGACCCACAGTGCCTCTAACTTCATTTTTGAAAAATTGCTAAATAAATACCATGAAATTTTTTAAATTCCCATGACCAGGTGGAACTGCAGAAAATTTGATGTCCTGTTGCTTATCATGTGTATACCAGACAGTGCCTTGTTTAACTGGGTTTCATGAAAATGATGTAGAACACGAGATGCCAGTAATTTGGAGCCTGCTGAGTAGTGGGCCTAGAGCAGTGGTGGGAAGGTGTGTGAAAAAACATCATGGAGCGGCTATGTGGATCTGCCATTGGCTTCCAAATGGCTTGTGACTGATATAGTGCAGACATGAGACCCTTATATGTAAAGGCATCCTGTTATATGGAGAGTTTTAAGGGCAATGTTCAGAATAAGTTTACTATGGTTACTGGGGCAAGCTCTGTGGGATAGAAGCCTGGTTGGTGCATTCTCCTGCAGACCCTGATCCACCACAAGTGACAGAACTCCCTCCAGCACTGTATCCCAAATGAACTTCTTATATTTTGTGAAGCAAATACCAAATTCCCAGTGCAGCAGCAAAAATCACCATGAGAAGTGGAGGATGACCAAATGTCTTCACAGTCCCCACTGGGAGACACTTAGAATCCAGTGGCCACAGTTTACCTACAAAGAGAGAATTGAGCACTGCTGCCTCATGTTCATTGGAATATAAGAAACCATCTCTTCCCGGTCACATAGATGCAGACCCAGCTTTGATGGTCTCACTACGAAGGAAGCTAAAGCTCATGACAGCAACATATATTTCAGGATCCCAACCTCAGAGGCCATTTCCCAAGAATTCTTAGGCCAGCAGAGCTCCTTGTTTGTGGAGTGTTTACCCTGTCCTTTACTTTTGGAAACTCCTCTACCACCTCAAAAGTTGTGAACTCCCGAGCATATTCCATTCCATGTATGTATTCCTAGATTTTTACACTTTTCAACTCTAATTGTGTCTTACTTGGGGCGAAGGTAATGTCAAGGCATTGTTCTGGATGTGAGAGGGAAGATTTTTGTGTAGCACATATTTACATACACATTGGATTCATTTTCCAACTTTCCATTTGAAATACTTAATCCCTGACACTAACCTGTACCCTACTAGTCTCTGACTAATAATCCTAAAATGATGGTGAAAAATAACCCAAAAAGAATAGAAATACAAGCAGTTCAGAGGAGGCATGGTGTATAGTTGGAATTGCTTTTTGCATTATATAATGTAGGAGTTTTAAATCTAGTCAATTTTCTGTTGAAATAGTTCTAGATGTGTTTTTAAAATTAACAAATATGTGAATCCCTGTCTCCCTTTCTCTGTAGCCTATTCAGCACATGTATTTTTATATGCACATATAGAATCCTACCTGATATCACTTGTACACACATGTGAGGTGGCTGAATTGGCAGATGCAAATTGTGAGAAGAGATCACTCCTCCTAAACGCTGTTGGAACTGAAAATTCAACCTACGGGTGAGCTTCCTAGTTGAATAACATTATACATAAATCCATTTCAGTAAAATGAATATTTTTCGATCTTTGGATTATATATATTTGATGAAGATTTTCGATTGGCATATATATTGCTACCTTTTTTTTCTTTTATTGGTTGCTCAAAACATTACAAAGCTCTTGACATATCATATTTCATACATTAGATTCAAGTGGGTTATGAACTCCCATTTTTACTCCAAATATAGAATGCAGAATCACATCAGTTACACACCCATATTTTTACATAATGTCTTATTTGTTACTGTTGTATTCTGCTACCTTTCCTATGCCCTACTATCCCCCCTCCGCTCTCTTCCCATCTTCTCTCTCTACGCTACCTACTGTAATTCATTTCACTTATTGTTTATTTTTCCATTACACTCACAACCTCTTATATGTATTTTTTTTTGTAACAATAAGGGTCTCCCTCCATTACCATGCAATTTCTCTTTTCTCTACCTTTCCGTCCCACCTCATGTCTCTGCTTAATGTTAATCTTTTCTTCATGCTCTTCCTCTCTGCTCTGTTCTTAGTTGCTTTCATTATATCAAAGAAGTCATTTGGTATTTGTTTTTTTGGGATTGGCTAGCTTCACTAAGCATAATCTGCTCTAGTGCCATGCATTTCCCTGCAAATTCCATTATTTTGTCATTTTTTAGTGCTGTGTAATCCTCCATAGTATATAAAAAAAACATTTTATTTTATCCATTCATCTATTGAAGGTAATCTGGGTTGGTTCCACAGTGTAGCAATTGTGAATTGTGCTGCTATGAACATCGATTGGCAGTATCCCTGTAGTACGCTCTTTTAAGGTCTTCAGGGAATAGTGCGAGAAGGGCAATAGCTGGGTCAAATGGTGCTTCCATTCCCGGCCTTCCCAGGAATCTCCATACTGCTTTCCAAATTGGCTGCACCAGTTTCAGTCCCATCAGCAATGTACAAGAGTACCCTTTTCCCCACATCGTCGCCAGCACTTGTTGTTGTTTGACTTCATAATGGCTGCCAATCTCACTGGATTGAGATGGTATTTTAGGGTGGTTTTGATTTGCATTTCTCTGACTGCAAGAAATGGAGAGCATTTTTTCATGTACTTGTTGATTGATTCTATGTCCTCCTCTGAGAAGTGTCTGTTCAGGTCCTTGGCCCATTAGGTTATTTGTTATCTTATTGTCTAATTATTTGAGTTCTTTGTATACTTTGTATACTCTGGATATTAGGGCTCCATCTGAAGGGTGAGGAGTAAAAATTTGTTCCCATGATCTAGGCTCCATATTTACCTCTCTAATTGTTTCTCTTTCTGAGAAAAAAATTTTCAGTTTAAGTAACTCCCATTTGTTGATTCTTGTTATTAACTCTTGTGCTATGGGTGTCCTATTAAGGAATTTGGAGCCTGACCATACAATATGTAGATCGGAACCAACTTTTTCTTCTATCAGATGCAGAGTCTCTGATTTGAATCTAGCTCCTTGATCCACTTTGAGTTAACTTTTGTGCATGGCGAGAGAAAGGGATTCAGTTTCATTTTGTTGCATATGGATTTTCAGTTTTCCCAACACGATTGGTTGAAGATGCTATCCTTCCTCCATTGCAAGCTTTTAGCTCCTTTATCAAATATAAGATAGTTGTAGCTTTTTGGATTAGTCTCTGTGTCCTCCATTCTGTACCATTCGTCCACCCGCCTGTTTTGGTACCAGTACCATGCTGTTTTTTTTATTATTGCTCTGTAATATAGTTTGAAATCTGGTATCGCTATACCGCCTGATTCACACTTCCTGCTTAGAATTGCTTTTGCTATTCTGGGTCGTTTATTTTTCCATATGAATTTCATGATTGGTTTATCTATTTCTACAAAAAATTCATTTGGGATTTAGATTGGCATTTCATTAAACCTACAGACAACTTTTTAGTAATATCGCCATTTTGATGATGTTAGTTCTGCCTATCCATGAACAGGGTATATTTTTCAATCTTCTAAGATCTTATTCTACTTCTCTTTTTAGGGTTCTGTAGTTTGCATTGTATAAATCTTTCACCTCTTTTGTTAGGTTGATTCCCAAGTATTTAATTTTTTATGAGGATATTGTGAATGCAGTGTTTTTCCTCATTTTCATTTCAGAAGTTTTGTCGCTGATATACAGAAATGCCTTTGATTTATGCATGTTGATTTCATTTCCAGCCACATTGCTGAATTCATTTATTAGTTCTAGTAGTTTTTTTCTGTAGACCCTATTGGGTCTTCTATGTATAGAATCATGTCATCTTCAAATAGTGATAATTTAAGTTCTTTTTTTCCTATTTTTATGTCTTTAATGTCTTTCAACTTTCTAATTGCTCTGGCCAGTTTTTCGAGAACTATATTGAATAGAAGTGGTGATAGAGGACATCCCTGTCTTGTTCCAAATTTTAGAAAGAATGCCTTCAATTTTTCTCCATTCAGAATGATGCTAGCCTGAGGCTTAACATAGATAGTTTTTACAATGTCGAGGTATGTTCCTTTTATCCCTAGTTTTTCTAATGTTTTGAACGTAAAGGAATGCTCTACTTTTTCTAATGGTTTTTCTGCATCTATCAAGATCATCTTATGGTTCTTATTTTTAAGTCTATTGATGTTGTGAATAACATTTATTGATTTCCATATATTGAACCCTCCTTGCATCCCAGGGATGAATCCTAGTTGATCATGGTGCACAATTTTTTTGATGTGCCTTTGTATCCAAATCACCAGAATTTTAATGAAAATTTTTGCATCTAGGTTCATCAGAGATATTGGTCTGTTGTTTTCTTTCATTGAGGTGTCTTAGTCTGGTTTCAGAATCAGGGTGATGTTGGCCTCATAGAATGAATTTGGCAGAGCTCCCTGTTTTTCTATTTTCTGAATAACTTGAAAAGTATTGGTATTAATTCTTCTTTAAAGGTTTTGTAAAACTCCGCTGTATACCCATCCGATCCTGGGCTTTTCTTGGTTGGTAGTAGTTTGATTGCCTCTTCTATTTCATCGATTGATATTGGTCTGTTCAAATTGTGTGTATCCTCCTGACTCAGTCTAGGCAAATCATATGACTTAACAAATGTATCAATGTCTTCACTATTTTCTATTTTATTGGAATATAGGTTTTCAAAATAATTTCTAATTGTCTTCTGTATTTATGTAGCATCTGTTGTGATATTGCCTTTTTCATCCCGTATGTTAGTAATTTGAGTTCTCTCTCTTCTTCTCCTCGTTAGCATGGCTAAGGGTCTGTCAATCTTATTTATTTTTTCAAAGAACCAACTATTAGTTTTGTTAATTTTTTAATAGTTTCTTTTGTTTCAATTTCGTGATTTACTCTCTGATTTTAATAATTTCTTGCCTTCTGCTACATTTGCTGTTGTTTTGCTCTTCCTTTTCTAGGGCTTTGAGATTAAGTGAGAGCTCATTTATTTGTTGTTTTTGTTTTTTTCTTTTTTTGAGGAATGACCTCCAGGCGATGAATTTGCCTCTTGAATCTTGTTTCATTGTGTCCCATTGAATCTGATATGTTGTGTCTGTATTTTCATTTATCTCTAAGAATTTTTTGATTTCCTCCTTTATGTCTTCTGTAACCCATTGATCATTCAGTAACATATTGTTCATTTTCCATGTGATGTAGGATTTTTCCTTCCTTCTTTTACCGTTGGTTTCCAGTTTCATTCCATTGTGATCAGAAAAAAATTCATGGTATTATCTCCACCCCTTTATATTTACTGAGTATTGCCCTATGGCATAATATATGGTCTATTTTTGAGAAGGATCCATGTGCTGGTGAGAAAAAAGTATATCCACTTGATGATGGTTGATATATTCTATATATGTCAGTTAAGTCTAGGGTATTGATTGTGATATTGAATTCTATATTTTCTTTATTCAACTTTTGTTTGGAGGATCTGTCCAATGGTGAGAGAGGTGAGTTGAAGTCTCCCATAATTATTGTGTTGTGGTCTATTTGATTCTTGAACTTGAGCAGAATTTGTTTTATAAATGTTGCAGCACCATTATTTGCTGCGTAAATATTGATAATTGTTATGTCTTGTTGGTGAATGGTTCCTTTCAACAGTATATAATGTCCTTCCTTATCCCTTTTGATTAAATTAGTCTTGAAGTCGATTTTATTCCATATGAGGATGGCCACCCCTGCTTGCTTACAAGGACCTTGTGCATGGTATAAATTTTCCCAACCTTTCACCTTCAGCCTGTGTATGTCTTTTCCATTCAGATGTGTCTCCTGGAAGCAACATATTGTTGGATTTGTTTTTTTTAATCCACGTTACAAGTCTATGTCACTTTATTGGAGAGTTTAAGCCATTAAAGTTTAGAGTTAGTATTGATATATGGTTTGTATTGCCACCCGTCTTTGATTATTTATCTTTTTTTTTTAATTTAGTTTGTTTATCCATGATTAACTTTTCCCCCGCCCTCTGTCATTAATGAGGCACGTCCCACTGATGGTTTTCTTTGTTGATATTCATTTTTTCCTCGTGTAGTGTTTTCCTTAAGATGCTTTCCAATGCTGGTTTTCTGGCTGCAAGTTCTTTTAGCTTTTGTTTATCATGAAATGTTTTTATTTCGTTGTCTTACCTGAAGCTTAATTTTGCTGAATACAGATTTCTTGGTTGGCATCCATTGTTTTTAAGTGTTTGAAATACGTTGTTCCAGGATCTTCTCACTTTCAGCGTCTGTGATGAAAAATCTGTTGTTAACATTTTTGGTTTACCCCTGATTGTAATCTGCCTCCTTTCTCTTGTAGCTTTTAATATTTTCTCTTTGTTCTGTATATTGGATATCTTCATAACAATGTGTCTTGGCATTGGTCTACTGTGATTTTGTGTGCTCGGTGTCCTGTAAGCATCTACAATTTTTTTTATCCATTTCCATTTTTATTTCTGGAAAGTTTTCTGTAATTATTTCATACAGCAGGTTACTCATTCCCTTGGTTTGAATCTCTGTACCTTCCTCTATCCAGATGACTCATTAGTTTTTTTTTTTCTTATGTTATCCCATATCTCTTGGATGTTTTTCTCATGACTTTTTACCAGCATTTCTTTGTTGGCTAGACTTTTTTCAAGATGATATATTTTGTCTTCATTATCTGACATTCTGTCTTCTACTTGCTCCACTCTGTTAGTGATACTCTCAATTGAGTTTTTAATTTGTTTTATCATTTCCTTCATTTCTAGAATTATTGTTTGATTTTTTTTATAATCTCTATCTCCTAATTAAGATGCTTAATTTCTTTTTATATCTGTTTATGTAATTCATTTTCAATGTGTTCTTTCACTGTTTGGTTTTGATGTCTCGTATCCTCTTTAAGGTTCCATTCCATCTGTCTAAGGTATTTCTTGAGTTCTTTATATGACCATTTTTCTGATGACTTTAGGTCCTTCTGAATATTTAGGCTGTCCATCATTGTTTGTACTCCTTTTCTTCCTTGCTTTTTTATGCTGCTCATGTTACTTCTTGTTTTGTTTGACTGCTGAGTTACTGCTTACTCTTATAAATTTATTTGATGCTTGGGAGGAAAGATATTAGAAGGGAAGGGAAGAAGTCACTAAAGAGAATGAGAGTAGACAGGTAGAATTCAAGGAAGGGAGAATAAGAAAATTGAAAAGAAATGAAAAGACAAAAGAAAAAAATAGAAAATAAAGAAAGAAAAAAAATTTAAATAATAATTATAATTAAAAAATGAAAATTAAAATTTAAAATAATATTAATAATAATAATGATAAAATAATAAATAAAAAAATAAAAACATTAAAAAAGTTAAAGAACAACAACATCAAAAATGAAAATGAAAGAAATATAAAAAATATAAATTAAAAAAATAATAATAATACATGCAGTCATAGAGTTCAATTAACTTCTCTTTCAGTATGTGGAGCTGTGTGCACTGGGCCAAGCTCCTCCTCTGAATAAGTGGGAACCAATCACTGTGCAGCAGCTCTTCCTCCCAAACTTGGCGGATCTCCAATCCTGAGTGCCTAGGGCCTTCTCTTGTGCTTCCTCAAGCCATGCCCTGATCACCTGTGACGCTCACCACAATAGTGGTTACAAGCCAGAACTCTACTCCTGGCAGCCCTGTTTTCATGAATGCCTGTGCACACTCTCCCTGTTTGCCTCCCTCAGACCCTAAGTTTGTAGAGCTTGGGGCTGAGGACCCCCAGCGAATTTTCTTGCCCTCTGGGAGCCACACCACCGGTACGTGGTGTAAGAGACCTCAATTGTCAGCACTTGTGGGATCAGGAGCCCGGAATTCCACGCCGCTAGTCCCGAGCCAATCCAGATTCCCTAGGTCTGGCTATCGCGCTCACGGGAGAGCTGGAAGAGGCCCTTACGGCAGAGCTGGGAGGGGCCCTTAAGGTTTCCCCGCTGTGTTGAGAGAGATGGCTAGGGGATTACACACCTGTCACGCTGGTTTCAATGAAGTTATCTCCTCTGCCCGTGACATCATTTCTATGCTATGGTGGTATCCCATGCAAATGGTGACCGTTTGTTCCCTTTGCAAGGTAACCAACGCAACGGGTGGGTCCTGAGTGTCTCTCCCAAGCACCGTTTCAAGCCTGTGGCCACTGCCTTTGAAGGCTTGGTTGGCTTTTACCTCTGAAAGTTCAGAAGGGCCGAACAGTTATTTCAGAGGGATCTTAGTGCTGAGTCACGAGAACCAGGCAAACCGGAGGTTGAATGCAGCCGATCCAGGCTCGGTGTGTGTTCTGAGGGGCCCAGAATGTTCGCACCAGATCCACATTAGGTCAACATTGCCTAGTGATTCTGAGCAAACAGCATTTAGACAGTTTACGACTCCCGATGCCCGCGCAGCTGAAGAGGTCAGAGACTTGATTTTTCCATGCCTGCCTTCATGATGGATTTCCTGTATTGCTACTTTTTTATATCTGTGCATGTGAGTGTGTATGTATGAGAGTGTATATATATATATATACACTCTCCAGATTTTTTAAAATATGAAATATATGTGTCTTATTATACACTCCCTAAATTCATTCATATTCATATATGTGTATTTATAATCAACTTTCCACAAGATTATTCTCAGAAATAATCATCCACCTGAAATACATATTTGTTTTCTAGTACTGAAAACTAAATTCAGTGAAAGGTGCAAACAAAACCTAATATTTCTACAGTTACTGAGCTAGTTTAACATCAATGCAAGTATATTCTTAGGGGACATGATGTGTATTTTGATTTTCATTTTTATTCAACACTTATACGTTACGATGTCTTCAGTTTATGCACATCATAGGATATATATTTCATTCAAAAGTTAGAAAATTTATAGGCATTTGTTTCACGATCAATCACTTTCTGATTCAGAACACATGATTCTTCTATGTTTCTTGACTGGTCTTTTCATGAGACTTCTTTCCAAACACATTATTTTCGTTTAACATCATCACTTATAAAGCAAAACTCAAACACCCTTCATGATAAACCATAATCCTAATATTACCATTAGATATACAACTGGTTGAAATGAATGATTATATATCAATATAAGATTTCTTATATATTTTCAGATTTCAATTCAATCCATTATTTAAAGTGGAACCAGATATATTATTTATTCATATTATCGTCTATTCATGCATTATCTCTATATTCATAGACACAGGGTACACCTCTTTGTACCCCTAATACTAATGTATATGTCTTCAAAATATTGCTCCCAGACATGGTGAAAGAAATACTCATGTTACCTGATCTACATATACATTTTACTACCGAAATATTCTGAACAAAAAAAAATGTAAAGGTCACACTTATGATTGTACCAAAGCCTAAAAGGAAAGTGAACATGGATAAGTAATAGCATCCGTGTCCAGGTTGCCTAATGCTCTCAAATGTCAATCCCATTGGTGACAACATATTTGTTTTTTCCTATGATTATATATTCAAACTCAACCCTGTTGAAAATGTCTAATCCTATCACTCATTTATACTTTGCCTGATTTCGTTATGTCTCTATTGATACCTGCTTTTCTACATAATTTCCCCAGTTCATCATTGTGAAAGACTCTTCACATGTACTGACATTTACATTCACTCTCTAAACGAAACCCTATTGCTAAAGAAGCTTTTAATTCCAAATCATATTCTCACTCTTCTTCCTAAACCTACCGACTATCTTTCTAATCCTACCGACTATCCCTTTTTAACTGGATGTTCTCTTCTACATTCAATCATCCAAGGTACAAGGTCCTATGCCATTGTATATCGATTTAACTGAGACAATTGTACAGAACGTAATTCAACACTATGCATCCCAATCAAGGGCCCAATGCCCTTCTGGGCTTCAAATCTTTCTTAGATTTCCGTTTTCATACATATATTTCACTTATATATTCTTATAAATATCGCAGGTACCCAATCCCTTTATTCATCCTGCAGAATGATTCCTAACCCAAATCAAACATATAATGAACCCTAACCATACACTAACTTTACCGAAGAGCAGGGACAGAGTTGGTTTTAAAATACAGGAATGTAGGGTATCTTCACCTGCTGAGAACCTCAAATGTTCATGCAGAAATGATCCCTGGTGAAGATGAAGGCAGCTATGAAATACCTCAGAAAGCAAAAGTCATCTTCCATGGCAGTCATCCTGGTCGGGTTGAAGGGTTGTGTCTGAATCACTCTCTCTTCTTAATGTATACAAGATGGACCAAACCAGTTCTGTGTGGAGAGCTGTTCCGGGGTGCTTATGATTGATATAACATTCTAACTTGTGAAAGTGTTACAGGAAAACAGGGGCAGACTCCACCTAATGGGACTTTTGGAAGCAACTGTTAGGGCAAAGTGGTTGCCAAGGCAGTGATGTAATTCAGATCCTGAAGGAAGTGACCTCACCTCACTTCCTTGGTGATGAAACTCTCTGAACTTGGGATCCAGGAAGCCAGGAACCCAGACACAGTCCCTGTCCCAGTCCCAGTGGTCTCATATGTTTGGATTTACCAAGGACAGAGTCAGTCTTTCTTTGAACCTACAGATGTGAGGATGGCCAAATGCCAGGAAACCTTTGAAGAGGGGCTTCTCCTCAGAAAGCAGGTAGTGTCTCACCACTGGCTCTTGACAACTTCACAGAGTTGGCCAAGCAGACCAGAACTGAGACAGGAGAGGTCATTTTGGGGAAACATAGTATGGCCCACCAGTCAGAGGACACTCCGGAGAGTCACAGACCTACTTGGGGGAAGGAGGTGCCTTTGTGGGTGTGGGTGTGATTTTGTGGTTTTGTCTCAAGTTCTCAGAATAGGTGGGAAAGGCAGTTTGTTTGGTTTGGAGTGGACTACTTTTAGTAAGTCCTTTGACAAGGCGAGTGTCTGTGTATCCCACTGTGTTCATGATTGTAGACATTAGAAGAGAGAAGGCATCAATGGATGTTTCCTGTCTACTAGAAAGCTTGCCAGCATTCATTGTGCCCAATATATGAGTGGAATCAGGCTTGCCTTATGGATGGGCAACACCTACTAGCTTCATAATTTCCTGTTTTCTCCTTCAATTCTGGCAACACTCCAGAATAGTATCATGGTTTTGTGTCCAAGATATGTACCACCTCCAATATCTGTGACATGGCCATGTACTAGATAGTTGAAGGGAATGGCTAGCATCTCAGAAATCTCAGATATCAGTTGACCAGGAAAGTCTCAGTGGAGAAACCCTGCTTTGGTCCTTTTGCTTACCTATTGTTCTGTTGCCCTGAATGTCAGGAAGAACTTTGCCTCAAGCCACCACTTTGTGAAGCCTGAAGAAAACAGTTTTCAAATGCAAATGAATGGGCATCACGTGTGGATCCATGCTTAATTGCTTTGAAAAGGGATATGTCTGAATCAGTCTCTTGGCCCTGTGTGAGGCTGAGGCTTAGATTCTCAGCACCTGATGGATCTAAAGATACATCCCATGCATTCATCGAAAACCAAAATGGCAAAAAGATCAGATATTGTTGATTAACTCTCTTGCCTTCCTCTGGTAGGTTCCTGACATCCATCAAGTGAGAACAGGGATCCTTTGGGTCAAATGAGTTCTTCAAAACCCAGCAGAGGCTAGCCCATAGGTGCTTGTTTTTCTCATGACTCCAATTCACTTAAAGAATCTAAACCTCAAAGTCAGTAGGCCTCAAGTTGGAGAAGCTAAGCAGTATTAAAGGAAGGCCTATTTGATCACTCCTGGTTTACAGGAAGGGTGTCCATGCCACCCTGACTTTAGGCAAATGAGGTGCAGGAAGCTTATTTTGGACACTGACGTGGGCTGCTCCCCTCATGGAAACCTCCAGCCACAGGTTATGATGAGTGTATATATGGAAGAAGATTTGGGCCATGTGGGAGTGTTTGGGATTTAATTGTGGACATTTGAATGGTGGTTTGAAGAGATGACTGGGTCCACGTGGGCTTGCACCCTGGTGTGATTCCCCTTAGAGACTGAGTTGTGGTACTGATCTCAGAGAAGTATTGCCATGAATTGTGTTGGGATTTTAGATGGCCATGCATGAGATTTGCCCTTGGAAAGACATCTAGGCCCAAGTTGACTTTCCACAGATCACAGGGAATCTCAGCCAGGATATCACATGATTTTATTCTTAAAGACTTGGCAGCCATTTTTGAGAGTCAAAACACACATGGACCTCACATTGTAGACCTCAATGGGCCTGGCTTAATCTGACATTTTGGCCACTCTTTGGGAAGCCTTGCCTGTGAGAATTCTCCAGAGTTTTCATTGAAATGAACTTACTCACCATTTAATGGTTCCTGAATAAATTGAAACCCACAGTGCCTCCAACTTCTTCCTTGAAAATTGGCTAGATAAATACCATAAAAATTTTTGAAATTCCCATGACTGGGTGGCACTGGAGAACATTTGGATGTCCTGTTGCTGATCATGAGTATGTAAGACAGTGCCTTGATTGACTTGGTTTTATGAAAATGGTGTAGAACAGAGATGCCAGTAAGTTGGATCCTGTTGAGTAGTTGTCCTAGAGCTGTGGTTGGCAGGTGTGTGATAAAACATCTGTGTTGGGCCATGTGGATCTGCCATTGTCTTGCAAATGGATTGTGACTGACATTTTGAAGCCAGTAGACTCTTATATGTAAAAGCATATTGTTATATGGAGAGGTTTCAGGGCAATGTTCAGAATCAGGTTGCTATGGTCAATGGGGCAAGCAATGTGGGATAGAAGCCTGGTTGGTGCATTCTCCTGCAGAACCCGACCCACCACAATTGACAGAACTCACTTCAGCACTGTGTCCCTGTTGAACTCCTTGTATTTCATGAAGCAAATTCCAAACTCCCAGTGCAGCAACAAGAAACACCACGAATAGTGGAGGATGACCAAATGGATTTACAGTCCACACGGGGAGACACTTAGACCCCAGTGGCCACAAGTTACATACAAATAGAAAATTCAGCACTGATGCCTCATGTTCATTGGAAAATAAGAAACAATGTCATTCATGTCACATAGATGAAGACCCAGCTTTGATGGTCTCACTCCAAATGAAGCTAATGCTCCTGACAACAGCATATATTTCATTGCCCAACCTTAGAGGCAGTTTCTCCAGATGTCAGGCTGGCAGAACTTCATGTTTGTGGAGTGTTTACCCTGTCCCTTACTTTTGGAAACTCCTCTACCACCTCCAAATTGTGAAATCCTGAGCATTTTCCATTCCACATATGTATTCACAGATTTTCTAACTCCTCTCCTCTAATTGTGTCTTATGTGGGGCGAAGGTAATGTCAAGGCATTGTTATGAATGAGAGTGGGAAGTTTTTTGTGTAGCACATATTTGCATATACATTGGATACATTTTCAAATTTTCCTATCGAAATACTGAATCCCTGACACTAACACATACCCTAATAGACTTTGACTTCTAATCCTAATATTATGGAGAAAAATAACCCAAACAGAATAGAAATACAAGAGGTTCACAGGAGGCATGGTGTATAGTTGGACTTGCCTTTCGTATGATAAATGGTAGGTGTTATAAATCTAGCGAATTTTAATTGAAATAGTCCTCCATGTGTTTTAAAAGTTAACAAATATGTGAATAACTGTCTCCCTTTCTCTGTAGCCTATTCATCACATGTATTTTTATATGCACATATCGAATTCTACCTGGTATAACTCGTACATTTTGTGAGGTGGCTGGCTTGGCAGATACAAATTGTGAGAAGAGATCACTCCTACTAAATGCTGTTGGAACCGAAAATTCAAGATACGGGTGAGCTTCTTAGTTGAACGACATAAATCCATGTTCATTAAAATGAATATTTTTGGATCTGTGGATGATATATATTTCATGGTGAATTTCGATTGGCATACATAATGCTACTTTTTTAATGTCTCTGTGTGTATGTATATATATACATATATATATTTTTTTCACTCTGCAGATTTTTCAAAATATGAAGTATATTTTTCTTATTATACACTCCCTAAATTCATTCATATTCATGTATGTGGATTTATAATCAACTTTTCAAAAGATTTTTCTCAGAAATATTCATCCACCTGAAATACTTATTTGTTTCCTAGTACTGAAAACTAACTTCAGGGGATCATATGATGGCTGCGAAGGGAGTGAATCACCCCCATATACCGCATCACTGTGCGGGAGAATGACGAGTTAGAATGGCTAAAACCTATCTTGTTAGGAATTTCCAGCAAAATTGTGGTTCTCCAAAACCTAGTGTACTAATTTCCATCTCACGAGGATCAGCTACGGGAACTCAAACGCGAGTGATTTGTCCTCACAGAAGGTCATGTGGCTTATTCAGGAAATCGCTCCGTGGCTAGAGTCTGTGGTGCGTGCTGGGAAACGACGAGATAGCAACGCAAATATACAGTGGTGCAGATACTGTGGGCTCCTGCCAGGTATGCAATCACTGTGCTCAGTGCTGAATTCTGGGTTTGAGACGGGGAAGCATGCAGTCCAACTCGTTTCTCCGCACCAGTCAGACCACAGAGGAACCCAGCGGCCACCATCTTGGAGAGGTGACGTCACCATCCCTGTTTTCGACTGATCGCAGCTTATTCAGCTATAGAACCGGTAATTTCAGGATGCCATTCACCTTTGTCTTGCAGACAAATTACTCAGGCTCAGTGCTAGAGAACCCGCAGAAACTGCGTCTTGGAGCCTGCTTCTATTAGAACATACACCGAGCCCAGAGCGGCCGAATTCCGCCACCCGGAACTGATCTGGCCCTGGGCTAAAGAACCTGCGGAAACTGCTTCTCGGTCCGGGTCTTGCTGAATACTGTGGAGGTAAATATCAACCGAGCCTTCATAGGGAGTGCAACAGGATTGAGACGGGGCTTGTGAGTGCCGGTCAGAACTCACCCATTGCTTTAGTCACCCAGCAAAGGGAACAAAATGCTGCCTTTTGCATGGGATACCAACATGGCAGAGATCTGATGTCATCAGAAAGCAGCAGAGGAGATAACTTCATTGATACCATCGGTGACAGAAACAGTTGGTCTCCTGGTAAAGAAAGTGAGTCACAAACACCCGGGTCTCTCTCACTTTGTCATCAAGCCAGAGGGGCAGAGCAGAGCCGCTGCCCACGCCCGGAACAGGCCCAGCGACACACCTGCATGGTAGTCACGTCACCCCAATTGGAATAGAGGCAGAGCAGAGCCGCCGCCCTTGCCCAGAACAGGCCCAGTGACCCACAGGCATGGTAGTCAAATCACCCGAATTGGAATAGTTGCAGAGCAGAGCCTTCTCCCTCACCTAGTACAATCCCAGTGGCCCACCGGCATTGTAGTCAGGTCACCCCAATATTAGTAGGGGCAGAGCAGAGCCTTCGCCCGCACCCAGAACAGGCCCAACAACCTGCCGGCATGGTAGTCACGACCCCCCAAATGGAGTAGTGGCAGAGCAGAGCCATCACCCGCACCCGCAAGGTAGGCACACCTGCACCTGACTGGCAGAAGAGGCCCATCGCCCTGCCGGAGCGGCAGACACTTCACCCCATTTGGAATAGGAGCAGAGCAGATCCGTTGCCCGTGCCCGCAAGGTAGGCAGACCTGCGACAAACTGGCGGAACAGGCCCAGCAACACACCTGCATGGTAGTCACGTCACCCCAATTGGAGTAGGGGCAGAGCAGAGCCGCCGCCAGCACCTACAAGGTAGGCAGACCTGCGACTGATCGGCAGAACACCCCAGGGGTCCACGGGCCTGGTAGACACGTGACACCAATTGGAGGAGGGGCAGAGCAGAGCCGCCTCCCGCGCCTGCATGGTAGGCAGACCTGCAACCGATGAGGAAAACAAGCCCAGCGGCCCGTCAGCAAGGTAGTTAGATCACCCTAATTGGAGGAGCAGCACAGCCCCCCTGCGCCCATGCAAGGGAGACTTTGCAACTATACAAGAGCAATATAAATATATAGGAGGAAAATTTCAAAATCACAACAGTTTCACCAAGCAGAAAGAAAAGCGAGCAGTATGATAAGACAAGGAAAAAAGGACCACAAGCAATGCAGGTCAGCACAACTTTAGAAGAGGTAATAGCTGCAGTAAATGGAATGTCAGATAAAGAACTCAGGATATACATGCTTCAGATGATCTGGAGTCTCAAGGAAGACATTAGACAGCAAAATCAGACAATGAAAAATCACTTCGACAATGAATTACATAAACAAATCCAAGAAGCAAAAGATCAGCTATACAGGGAGATAGAGGTTGTAAAAAATAACAAACAGAAATCCTAGAAATGCAGAAAGCAATAAACCAACTTAAAAACTCAATTGAGAATACTACCAGCAGAGTAGAACACTTAGAAGATAGAACATCAGACAATGAAGACAAAGTATTCCAACTTGAAAAGAACATAGACAGCTCAGCAAGACTGTTAAGAAACCATCAACAGAATATCCAAGAAATACGGGATAACATAAAGAGACAAAACTTAAGAGTCATTGGAATACAGGAAGGTATAGAGGTCCAAACCAAAGCAATGAGCAATGTATTCAATGAAATAATACGAGAAAACTTCCCAGACTTGAAGAATCAGACTGACTCCCAAGTCCTAGAAGCCTACAGGACGCCGAATGTGCAAAATCATAAGAGATCCACACCTAGACACATTATAATGAAGATGCCCAACGTACACAATAAGGAGAGAATTTTAAATGCTACAAGAGAAAAAAAAAGCAGATTACATTTAGGGGTAAACCAATCAGGATAACAGCTGATCTTTCAACACAGACTCTGAAAGCTAGAAGATCCTGGATTAACATTTTTCAAACACTGAAAGAAAATGGATTCCAACCAAGAATTGTGTATCCAGTGAAATTAAGCATCAGGATGGAAGATAAAATCATAACCTTCTATGTTAAAAAAAAAGTTAAAATAAATTGTAGCTAGAAAACCATCTCTTCAAAACATCATCGGCAAAATATTACAGGAAGAGGAAATGGAAAATAACAATAAAAACCAACAGTGGGAGGTAGTACAGTAAAAAGGGGAAATAATCAATGTAGAAAACAATCCATGTTTAATAACATAAATAAACAAATAGGGCTGGAAGAACAACCATTATCTCAATAATAACCGTAAATGTTAATGGCTTAAACTCACCAATTAAGAGACACATGCTAGTAGAATGGATCACAACACAAGACCCAATAATATGCTGCCTACAGGAGACGCATTTGATAGGAAAAGACATACATAGACTGAAGGTGAAAGGTTGTGAAAAATCATATCACTTATATGGACTTCGGAAACAAGCAGGAGTGTCCATACTCATATCAAATAAAATAGATTTCAAGCCAAAGTTAATCAAAAGGGATAAAGAGGGACACTACATACTGCTCAAGAGAACCATACACCAACAAGACATAACCATTATAAATATATATATGCCCCAAACAATGGTGCAGCTATGTCCATCAAACAAACTTTTCTCAAGATCAAGAGTCTAATAGACCACCATACAATAATCATGGGAGACTTCAACACACCTCTCTCACCACTGGACAGGTCTTCCAAACAAAAGTTGAAATAGAAAACTATAGAACTCAATAACACAATTAATAACCTAGACTTAATTGACATATATCGAATATACTCCTCAACATCAAGCAGTTACATTTTTCCTCAGCAGCACATGGATCCTTCTCAAAAATAGATCATATATTATGTCACAGGGCAATTCTTAGACAATATAAAGAAGTAGAGATAATACCATGCATCTTATCTGATCATAATCTAATATAAACTAAAAATCAATGATAAACGAAGGAAGGAAAAATCATGCATCACTTGGAGAATGAACAATAGGTTACTGAATGATCAATGGGTTATAGAAGACATCAAGGAGGAAATTAAAAAATTCTTAGAGATAAATGAAAACACAGGCACAACATATCAGAATCTATGGGACACACTGAAATCCGTTCTAAGAGGAAAATTCATTGCTTGGATTTCATTCCTTAAAAAAAGAAAAAAAAAAAACAAATAAATGATGTCATACTTCATCTCAGAATCCTAGAAAAAGAAGAGGAAAACAACAGCAAAATAAGTAGAAGTTAAGATTTAATTAAAATCAAAGCTGAAATTAATGAAATCGAAACAAAAGAAACAATTGAAAAAATTGAGAAAACTAAAAGTTGGTTCTTTGAAAAAATAAATAAAATCGACAGACCCTTAGCCATGCTAATGAAGAGAAGAAGAGAGAAAACTTAAATTACTAGCATACCGGATGAAAAGGGCAACATCACATGTTAAGGTATATAAACAAGTCAGGATGGCACCTGGTATTTTGCCAGAGAAATGTTAGGGTCTGTAAACAAGTCTGGATGGCGCCTGGAAAAATGCCATAGAGAGTGGTTTGTGAAGTAACAAAAGCAAGCCATTAAGTGTGGAGATTCCTTATTGGTTCACTGCTGGATCTATTTTATGCTAATTAGGTAAGCTATATAAAATGTATAAATATCGCTCAGATGCTACAATAAACGGCTTCCATTCCTGCTGTATCAATCTACACAAGTTATTTGTCACCCCCTGGCAATCACAGCAGATATTTCTGAAATACAGAAGATAATCAGAAATTAATTTGATTCGTTATACTCCAATATAATAGAAGATAGTGAAAGCATCGAAAAATTTCTTAAGTCATATGATCTGTCCAGATTGAGTCAGGAGGATATAGACAACCTAAACAGACCAGTATCAATTGAGGAAATAGAAGAAACCATCCAAAGATTACCAACTAAGGAAAGACCAGGACAGTATGGGTATACAGCAGAGTTTTACAAACCCTTTAAATATGAACTAATACCAATACTTTTCAAGCTATTTCAGGAAATTGAAAAAGAGGGAGATCTTCCAAATTCCTTCTACCAGGCCAATATCACCCTGATTTCTACACCAGACATAAACACTTCAAACAAAGAAAACTACAGACCAATATCCCTAAGGAATCTAAATGCAAAAATCCCTAATTAAATTCTGGTGAATCAGATACAAAAACATATTAAAAAAATTGTGCACCATGATCAAGTAGGATTCATCCATGGAATGCAAGGCTTGTTCAATATACGAAAATCAATAAATGTTATTCACCACATCAATAGACTTAAAAATAAGAACCATATGATCATCTCGATAGATGCACAAAAAGCATTCGACAAAGTACAGCATCCCTTTATCTTCAAAACTCTAGAAAAACTAAGAATAACAGGATCATACCTCAATATTGTAAAAGCAATCTATGCTAATCCTCAAGCTAGCATCATTCTGAATCTAGAAAAATTGAAGGCATTCCCTCTAAAATCTGGAACACGAATGGGATGCCCTCTCTCACTACTTCTGTTCAATACAGTTCTCGAAACACTGGCCAGAGCAATTAGACAGACGGAAGAAATTAAAGGCATAAAAATAGGAAAAAAACAACTTAAATTATTACTATTGCAGATGACATGATTCTATACCTAGCAGACCCAAAAGGGTCTACAAAGAAACTAATAGAGCTAATAAATGAATGCAGCAAAGTGGCAGGATATAAAATCAACACGCATAAATCAAAGGCATTCCTCTATATCAGGGACAAATCCTCTGAAATGGAAATGAGAACAACCACTCCATTCACAATATCCTAAAAAAAAAAAAGATGGGAATCAACCTAACAAAAGAGGGCAAAGTCTCATACAATGAAAACTACACAACCCTAAAGAGAGAAATATAAGAAGATCTTAGAAGATGTAAAAATATACCCTGTTCATGGAAAGGCAGAACTAACATCATCAAAATGGTGATATTACCAAAATTTCTCTATAGGTTTAATGCAATGCCAATCAAATCCCAAAGGCATTTCTTGTAGAAATAAAGAAAGCAATCATGAAATACATATGGAAAAATAAAAGTTCCAGAATAGCAAAAACAATGCTAGGCAGGAAGTGTGAATCAGGCGGTAGAGCGATACCAGACTTCACACTATACTACAGAGCAATAGTAACAACAATAGCATGGTACTGG
Organism: Callospermophilus lateralis; assembly: GCF_048772815.1. Lineage (NCBI taxonomy): Eukaryota > Metazoa > Chordata > Mammalia > Rodentia > Sciuridae > Callospermophilus > Callospermophilus lateralis. Next base: position 123,489 of record NW_027512582.1, on the reverse strand, counting down.
TACCAAAACAGGCTTGTGGACCAATGGTACTGAATAGAGGACACAGAAACCAATCCACAAAACTACAACTATCTTATATTTGATAAAGGGGCTAAAAGCATGCAATGGAGGAAGGATAGCATCTTCAACAAATGGTGTTGGGAAAACTGGAAATCCATATGTAACAAATTGAAACTGAATCCCTTTCTCTTGCCATGCACAAAAGTTAACTCAAAATGGATCAAGGAGCTTGATATCAAATCAGAGACACAGTGTCTGATAGAAGAAAAATTTGCTTACGATGTACATACTGTGGGGTCGGGCTCCAAATTCCACAATAGGACACCCATAGCACAAGAGTTAATAACTAGAATCAACAAATGGGACTTACTCAAACTAAAAAGTTTTTTCTCAGCAAAAGAAACAATAAGAGAGGTAAATAGGGAGCCTACATCCTGGGAAGAAATCTTTACTCCTCACACTTCAGATAGAGCCCTAATATCCAGAGTATACAAAAAACTCAAAAAATTAGACAATAAGATAACAAAGAACCCAATCAACAAATGGGCTGAGGACCTCAACAGACACTTATCAGATGAGGACTTACAATCAATCAACAAGTACATGAAAAAATGCTCACCATCTCCAGCAGTCAGAGAAATGCAAATCGAAACCACCCTAAGATACCATCTCACTCCAGTAAGATTGGCAGCCATTATGAAGTCAAACAACAAGTTCTGGCAATGATGTGGGGAAACAGGTACACTTCTACATTGCTGGTGGGACTGCAAATTGGTGCAGCCAATTTGGAAAGCAGTATGAAAATTTCTTGGAAAGCTGGGAATGGAACCACCATTTGACCCAGCTATTCCCCTACTCAGTCTATTCACTAAAGACCTAAAAACAGCATGCTACAGGGACACTGCTACATTGATGTTCATAGCAGAACAATTCACAACAGCAAGACTGTGAAACCAACTTAGATAACCTTCAATGAAAGAATGGATAAAATACTGTGGCATTTATACACAATGGAGTATTACTCTGCATTGAAAAATAAAAAAAAATCATAGAATTTGGAGGGAAATGGATGGCATTAGAGCAGATTATGCTAAGTGAAGCTAACCAATCCTTAAAAAACAAATGCCAAATGTCATCTTTGATATAAGGAGAGTAACTAAGAACAGAGGAGAGACGAAGAGCATGACAAGATGATTAACATTAAAGCGGGATGAGAGGTGGAAAGGAAAGGGAGAGAGAAGGAAAATTGCATGGAATTGTAAGGAGACCCTCAGGGTTATACAAAATTACATACAAGAGAAAGTGAGGGGAAAGAGAAAAATAATACAAGGGGGACAAATTTATTACAGTAGAGGGGGTAGAGAGAGAAGAGGGGAGGGGCGGGGAGGGGAGGGGGGATAGTAGAGGATAGGAAAGGCAGCAGAATTCAATAGACACTAGTATGGCAATATGTGAATCAATAGATGTGTAACTGATGTGATTCTGTAATCTGTACACGGGGTAAAAATGGGAGTTTATAGCGCACTTGAATCAAAGTGTGAAATATGTTATAACAACAACTATGTAATGTTTTGAACAACCATAAATAAAAATGAAATAAAACTAACTACGGTGAATAATGCATGCAATCCTAATATTTCTACAGTAACTGACCCAGTTTATCATCAATGCAAGTAGATTCCTATGGGACATGATGTGTACTCTGACCTTCATTTTTATTCAACACTGGTACATTACTATTTCATCAGTTTATGCACATCACAGGATATATATTTCATCCACAATTTAGGAAAGTTATAGGCATTTGTTTCACTTTCAATCAATTCCAGCTTCAGAACACATGGATTCCTCCATATTTCTTGACTGGTCTTTTCATGAGACTTCTTTCCAAACACATTATTTTCGATTTCCATAAACACTTTTGAAACAAAACTCACACACACTTCATGATAAACAATAACCCTAAGATTACCATTATATATGTAACTGGTTGGAGTGAATGATTGTATGTCAATATATGATTTCCTATATATTTTAAGATATCAATTCAATCCATTATTTAAAGAGAAAAAAGTTATATTATTTATTCACACTATGGTCTATTCATGCATTATCTCTATATTTATTGACACAGGGTACACCACTTGGTACCCACAATACTAATTTATGTGTCCTCAAATATTGCTCCCAGAAATGGTGGAAGAAATACACACATCATATGATCTACATATATATTTGATCACAATAATTTTCTGGGCACAAAATGCAAAGGTCACACTTATGATTGTACCAAATCCTAAATTGAAAGTGAACATGGCTTACTAAAAACATCCATGTCCAGGTTGCCTAATGCTTTCAAATGTCATTCCTATTGGTGACTACATATTTGTTTCTTCCTAAGATTATGTATTCAATCTCAACCCTGTTGAAAATGTCTAATCCTATCACTCACTATATAATTGCCTCATTTCGTAATGTCTCTATTGATATTTTCCTTCCTACATATTTTCCCCAGTTAATCATTGTGACTGACTCTTCACATGTGCTGACATTTATATTCACTCTATAACCGAAACCCTAATGCTACAGAACTTTTTGTCCAATTTTTATACTCACTCATTTTTTATAAACCTACCGACTATCTTCCTAATCCCACCGACTATCTCAATTTGAGTGGATGTTCTCTTCTAAAATCAAACATCCAAGGTATAAGGTCCTATGCCATTGATTATCAATTTATCTGAGACATCTGTGTAGAACGTAATTAAAAGCTAAGTATCCCAATCAAGGGCCTAATGCCCTTCTGGGCTTCAAATCTTACCAACATTTCTGTTTTCATACTTATATTTCACCTCTATAATCTTATAAATATCACAGGTTCCCAATACTATTAATCATCCTGCAGAAGGATTCGTAATCCAAATCAAACATGTTAATAACCCTAACCATACACTCTTCCCTCAACCTAACTTTACAGAAGAGCAGGGACAGAGTTCGTCTTACAATACAGGAATGTAGGGGATCTGCCTCCTGCTGAGAACCTCAAAGGTCCATGCAGGTTTGATCCCTGGAGAAGATTAGGCAGCTATGAAGGACCTGAGAGAGAAAAAGTTATCTTCCATCTCAAACAACCTTTCCAAGATGAAGGGTTTTGTCTGAATAAGCCTCTCTCTTCTTAATGTAGAGAAGATGGACCATACCAGGCATGTGTGGAGAGCTGTTCCTGGGTGCCTATGGTTGATATACCATTCTAACTTTTGAAAGTGTCACAGGAAGTAAGGGCTGCCTCCATCTCATAGTACTATTGGAAGCAACTGTTAGGACAAAGTGGTTGCCAAGGCAGTGACCTCATTAAATTCCTGAAGAGATTAATCTCACCTCACTTCCTTGGTGATGAAACTCTCTGAACTTGGGATCCGGGAAGCCAGGCACGCAGAGCCAGTCCCATTCCCAGTCCCAGTGGTCTCACTTGTTTGGATTTAACAAGGACAGAGTCAGTCTTTCTGAGTACCTACTGATGTGAGGATGGACAAATGTCAGGAAAGCTCTGAAGAGAGGCCTTTCCTGAGAAAGCAGGTAGTGGCTCACAGCTGGCTAGTGACAACTTCACAGATTGGGCCAATGAGACCATATCTGACACAGGACAGGCGATTTCATCAGAACATAGTATGGCCCACCAGTCAGAGGACACTCCTGATAGTCACAGACCTACTTGGGGGAAGGAGCTGCCTTTGTGTGTGTGGGTGTAGGTTTGAGGTTTTGTCTCATGTTCTGAGAATAGGTAGGAAAGGCAGTTTATTTGTTTTGGAGTGAACTGTTTCTGGTAAGTCGTTTGACAAGGCCAGTGTCTCTATGTCTGTGTATCCCACTGTGTCCGGGGTTTTAGACATTAGAAAAGAGAATGAATCATTGTATGTGTCCTGACTAGTAGAAAGCTTCCCAAGATTCATCTTGCCCAATTTATGAATGGACTGTGGCTTGACTTATGCGTGGGCAACTGCTACAATCTTGCTAAGTTCCTGTTTTCTTCCTGAATCCTGGCCAATTTCCCAGAATAGGCTCATTTTTTTGTGTCCAAAATATGTACCACCTCCAAGCTCTGAGACTTGGCCATGTACTGGATAGCTGAAGGGAATGGGAGCATCTCAGAAAACTCAGATATGAGTGTGACCAGAAAATTCTAATGGAGAAACCCTGCTTTGGGCCTTTTGCTTACCAATTGTTCTGTTGCCCTGAATGTCCGGAACATCTTTGCCTCAGGCCACACCTTTGTAGAGCCAAAAGAAATAGTTTTCAAACAGAAATGAAAGGGCATCACCTCTGGCTCTTTGCTTAATTGCTTTGGAAAAGGATGTGTCTGAATCAGCTTTTTGGCCCTGTGTGAGGCTTCGGCTTAGATTTTTATCACCTGATGGATCTAAAGAAAGATCCCATGTGTGCATCCAAAACCAAAATGGACAAAAGAGCATTCATTTTGGATGAAGTCTCTCACATTCCTCTGTAAGGTTCCTGACCTTCATCAAGTGAGAATAGTGATCATTTGGTTCAAATGTGTTCCTCAAAACCCTGCAGAGGATAGCCCATAAGTGCTTGATTTTTCTCATGACTCCAAATCACATAAAGACTCTAAGCCCCACAGTCAGTAGGCTTCAAATTGGAGAAGCAGTGCCATCTTAATGGCCGGCCAATTTGATCACTCCTGGTTCACTGGAAGGATGTCCAGGCCACCCTGATTTTAGGCAAATGAGGGGCAAGGGTGGTTATTTTGGACACTGTCTTGGGCCGCACCCCTCATGGAAACCTCCATCCAGAGGTTATGATGAGTGTGTATTTAGAAAAGATGAGTGACATGTGGGAGTGTTTTGGATTTAATTGTGGATATTTGTGTGGCAGTTGGAAGACATAACTGGGTCTACCTGGGCTTGAACTTTGGTGTGATTCCCCTTAGAGACTGAGTTCAGAATCTGACCTCAGAAAAGTATTGCCATGTATTGTGTTGGGATTAAAGAGGCCATGTATGAGAGTCACCTTTGGAAACTGAGAACTAGCGCCAGAGTGGCTTTGCACAGAGAACTGGGAATCTCAGCCAAGGTATCACATGATTTCATTCGAAAGACTTGGCAGCCATATTTGAGAGTCAAAACACACATGGACCTCACATTGTAGACCTCAATGGGCCTGGCTAAATGTGACCTTTTGTCCACTCTTTGAGAAGCCTTGCCTGTGAGGGTTCTCCAGAGCTTTCATTGAAATAATCTTCCTCTCCATTTAATGGTTCCTGAATAAATTGAAACCCACAGTGCCTCCAACTTCATCCTTGAAAAATTTCTAGATAAATACCGTGAATTTTTTGAAATTCCCACGACTAGGTTGCACTAGAGAACCTTTGGATGTCCTGCTGCTGATCATGGATGTACCTGACAGTGCCTTGCTTGACTGGGTTTTATGAAAATGGTGTAGAACAGAGGTCCCAGTAAGTTGCAGCCTCCTGAGAAGTGGGCCTAGAGTTGTGGTGGGCAGGAGTGTGATAAAACTTCTGTGTTGGAGCAATTTGGATCTTCCATTGGCTTACAAATGGCTTGTGGCTTACATGGTGCAGCCAGCAGACCCTTATAAGTAAAGGCATCTTGTTATATGGAGAGGATTCAGGGCAATGTTCAGAATCAGGTTGCTATGGACAAGGATGCAATGGGGCAAGCTTTGAGGGATAGAAGATTGGTTGGTGCATTTTTCTGCTGTCCCTGACCCACCACACGTGATAGAACTCCCTCCTGCACTGTGTCCCAGTTGAACTCCTTCTATTTTATGAAGCAAATACCAAACTACCAGTGCAGCAGGAAAAACCCCACAAAAAGTGTAGGAGGGCCAAATGGCTTCACAGTTCAACGGGGAGACACTTAGACCCCAGAGGCCACAGTTTACTTAAAAAGAAAAATATCAGCACTGCTGCCTCATGTTCATTGAAATATCAGAAACAATGTCTTCCAGGTCTCATAGATGCAGACCCAGCTTTGATGGTCTCACTACAAAGAAAGCCAAATCTCCTGAAAACAACATATATTTCAAGTGCCCTATCTCAGAGGCAGTTTCTCAAAAAGCTATTAGGCCAGCAGAGCTCCATGTTTGTGGAGTGTTTACCCTATCCCTTTCTTTTGGAAACTCCTCTACAACCTCCAAGGTTGTGAAATCCTGAGCATTTTCCATTCCAGAAATGTGTTCACTGATTTTCTAACTCTTCTCCTCTAATTTTGTCTTACTTGGGGTGAAGGTAATGTCAAGGCATTGTTCTGGATGAGAGTGGGAGGATATTTGTGCAGCATATATATGCATACAAATTGGATTCATTTTCCAATTTTCATTTTGAAATATTGAATCCCTGACACTAACCCATACCTACTAGACTCAGACAACTCATCCTAATATGATAGAGAAAAATAAGCCAAACCTATAGAAATACAAGCAGTTCATTGGAGGCATGTTGTATAGTTGGACTTGAGTTTTGCATTATATAAGGTAAAAGTTATAAATCTAGTCAATTTTTAATCGAAGAAGTACTCCCTGAGTTTTTAAACTTAAAAAATACGAGAATTCTTGTTTCCCTTTCTCTTTAGCCTATTCACACTTGTATATTTATATGCACATATAGAATCCTACCAGGTATCACACGTACATTTTTGAGGTGGCTGATTGGCATATACAAACTGTGAGAAGAGTTCACTCCTCCTAAACGCTGTTGGAACTGAAAATTCAACCTATAGGGGAGCTTCCTAGTAGAAGAACATTATGCATAAATTCATGTTCAGTAAAATAAATATTTTTGCATCTGTGGATGATATATATTTACTGATGAATTTCGATTCGCATATATATTGCTACTATTAAATGTATGTGAGTGTTTTTTTGTGTGTGTGTGCATAATATATCTGTACACTCTGCAGATGTTTCAAAATATAAAATATATGTGTCTAATGTAAACCCTCTAAATTCATTCATGTTCATGTATGTGGATTTATAATCAACTTTTCACAAGATTATAATCAGAAATATTCATCCACCTGAAATACATAATTGTTTCCTAGTACTGAAAACTAACTTCAGTGAATGGGGCATACAAATCCTCATTATTCTACAGAAACGCACCCAGTCTAACATCAATGCAAGTAGACTCCTATGGGACATGATATGTAATTTGACGTTCATATGTATTCAACAATGGTACATTATTATTTCTTCAGTTTTTGCACATTTTAAGTTATACACTTCATCCACAAGTTCACAAATTTATAGGCATTTGTTTCAACTTTAATCACTTCTTGCTTCAGAACACAAGTATTGTCAGGGTTTCTTGACAGGTCTTTTCATGAGACTTCTTTCCAAACACATTATTTTAGATTTCCATAATCACTTTTGAAGCAAAACTCACACACTCTTCATGATAAACCAAAACACTAATATTTCCATGAGATATATAACTGGTTGGAATGAATGATTGTGTATCAATATATGATTTCCTTTAATTTTTCAGATATCAATTCAATTCATTATTTAAAGTTCAAAAAAGTTGTATTATTTAGTCACAGTATGTTCTATTCATGCTTTATCTCTATGTTCATAGACACAGGGTACACCTCTTTGTACCCCCAATTCTAATTTTAAATATTCAATATATTGCTCCCAGAAATGGTGAAAGAAATACTCATGTCACCTCATTATCACAGTAATATTCTGGACAAAAAATGGAAAGGTCACTCTTATGATTGTACCAAAGCCTAAATGGAAAGTGAACATAGATTACTAAAAACATCCATGTCCAGGTTTCCTAATGCTATCAATTGTCAATCCTGTTGGTGACTACATATTTGTTTCCATCTAATTTATATATTCAAACTCAACCCTGTTAAAAATGACTAATTCTATCACTCACTTTATACTTTGCCTGATTTTGTAATGATTCTATTGATATCTGCTTTTCTACATATTTTCCCCAGTTCACCATAGTGACTGACTCTTCATATATACTGACATCTACATTCACTCCATAACCGAAACCCTACTGGTAAAGAACATTTGGTCCAAATCCTATACTCACTCTTCTTCCTAAAGCTATCGACTATCTTCCTAATCCTAACGATTATCACTTTTTGCCTGGATGTTCTCTTCTAAATTCAATCATCATAGGTACAAGGTCCTACTCCCTTGTATATCGAATTATCTGAGACATCTTTGCAGAACATAATTCAAAGCTAAGTATCCCAATCAAGGGGAAAACCCTTCTGGGCTTCAAATCATACCTAGATTTTTGTTTTCATACTTTTATTTCACATCTATATTCTTGTAAATATCACAGGTTCCCAATACCATTATTCATCACACAGAATGATTCATAACCCAAATCAAACCTGTTATTAACCCTAAGCGCACACTGTTCCCTCAATCTCATTTTACAGAAAAGCAGGGACAGAGTGGTTCTTACAATACAGGAAATTATGGGATCTTCCACCTGCTGAGAACCTCAAAGGTCCATGCAGAAATGATACCTGGAGAAGTTGTAGGCAGGTATGAAGGACCTGAGTGAGCAAAAGTCATCTTCCATGGCAAATAACCTGGTCAGGATGAAGGGATGTGTCTGAATCAGCCTCTCTCTTTTTATTGTAGAGAAGATGGACCAAACCAGGCCTGTGTGGAGAGCTGTTCCTGGGTGCCTATGGTTGATATACCATTCTACCTTGTGAAAGTGTCACAGGAAGTAGGGGAAGCCTCCATCTCATGGGACCCTTGGAAGCAACAGTTAGGACAAAGTGGTTGCCAAGGCAGTGACCTCATTCAGTTCCAAAGAATGTGACATACCTCATTTCCTTGGTGATGGAACTCTCTGAAATTTGTATCCAAGAACCCAGGCACCCAGAGGCAGTCCCAGTCCCAGTCCCAGTGGGCTCACTTGTTTGGATTTACCAAGGACAGAGTCAGTTTTCTTGGTACCTACTGATGTGAGGATGGCCTAATGCCAGGAGAACTCTAAAGAGGGACCTTTCCTGAGAAAGCAGGTAGTGGCTAACCACTTTTTCCTGACAACTACACACAGTTGAACAAGGAAACAAGATCTGAGAGAAGACAGGCCATTTCGGGGGAACATAGTATGGCCTGCAGTCAGAGGAAACTCCGGATAGTCACAGACCTACTTGGGGTAAGGAGGTGCCTTTGTGGGAGTGGGTGTGGGTTTGTTGTTTTGTCTCATGTTCTGAGAATAGGTAGGAAAGGAGGTTTGTTTGGTTTGTAGTGGACAGTTTCTAGTAAGTTGTTTGACAAGGCGAGTGTTTCTGTTTCGGTGTATCCCAATGTGTCCGTTGTTGTAGACATTAAAAAGAGAATGAATTAATTGATGTGTCCTGTCTAGTATAAGTCTTCCCATAATTCATCCTGCCCAATATATGAATGGACTGCAGCTTGTCTTATCGATGTGCAACACCTACTATCTTTCTAAGATGCTGTTTTCTTCCTGAATTCTGGCCACTCTCCAGAATAGGCTCATGGTTTTGTGTCCAAAATATGTACCACCTCCAAGCTCTGTGACATGTCCATGTAATGGATAGCTGAAGAGAATGGCGAGCATTTCAGAAAACTCAGATATCAGTGTGACCAGGAAAGTCTCAGTGCAGAAACCCTGCTTTGGGCAATTTGCTTACTATTTGTTGTGTTGCACTGAATGTCAGGAAGGTCTTTGCCTCAGGCCACCCCTTTGTGAAGCCTGAAGAAAACAGTTTTCAAATACAAATGAATGGGCATCACCTGTGGCTTCTGGCTTCATTGCTTTGAGAATGGATGTGTCTGAATCAGCCTCTTGGCCATGTGTTTGGCTGTGACTTAGATTCTCAGCACCTGATGAATCTAAAGAATGATCCCATGGGTGCATCCAAAACCATAAGGGCAAAAAATCATTCATTGTGGATGAAGTCTCTTGCCTTCCTCTGTTAGGTTCCTGAACTCCATCTAGTGAGAATAGGGATTCTTTGAGTCAAATGAGTTCTTCAAATCTCTGCAGAGGTGCTTGGGTTTTCGAATAACTTTAAATCACATAAAGAATCTATTCCTGAAACCAGTAGGCCTCAAATTGGAGAAACACAGAAGAATTAACGGCAGGCTTATTTGATCATTGCTGGTTCACAGAAACGGTGTCCAGGCCACCCTGACTTTAGGCAAATGAGGGGAAAACGAGCTGATTTTGGACACTGTCTTGGGCTGCGCCCCTCATGGAAACCTCCAGCCAGAGGTTAAGATGAGTTACTATATGGAATAAGATGAGGGCCATGTGGGAGTGTTTCGGTTTTAATTTTGGTCATTTGTGTGGCATTGGAAAAAATGACTGGGTCCACGTGGGCTTGAATTCTGGTGTGATTCCCCTTAGAGACTGGGTTTTAGAACTGAACTCAGAGAAGCATTGCCATGAATTTTGTTAGAATTTCAAGAGGCCACGCATGAAAGTCGCTCTTGGAAATTGAGACCTAGGCCCCGGGTGGATTTCCAAAGAGGCCTGGGAATCTCAGCAAGGATATCACATGATTTTATTCTTAAAGAAATGGCAGCCATAGTTGAGAGTCAAAACACACATGGACCTCACATTGTAGACCTCAGTGGGCCTGGCCTAATGTGACCTTTTGACCACTCTTTGGAAAGCCTTGCCTGTGAGAGTTCTCCAGAGATTTCATTGAAATGAGCTTCCTCACCATTTAATGTTTGCTGAATGAATTGAAACCCACAGTGCCTCCAACTTCATGCTTGAAAAATGGCTAGATAAATACCATGAAATTTTTGAAATTTCTATGACCAGGTGGCACTGGAGAAACATTGGATGTCCTGTTGCTGATCATGAGTATACCAGACAGTGCCTTGATTTACGGAGTTTCATGAAAATGGTGTAGAATAGGATGGCAGTAAGTTGGAGCCTGCTGAGTAGTGGGTCTAGAGCAGTGGTGGGGAGGTGTTTGATAAAACATCCGTGGTAGGGCCATGTGGATCTACCATTGGATTCCAAATGGCTTGTAACTGGCGTGGTACAGCCAGCAGACCCTTATATGTAAAACCATCTTGTTATATGCAGAGTTTTCAGAGGAAAATTAAGAATCAGGTTGATATGGACAAGGGGGAAATGGGGCAAGCTGTGAGAGATCAAAGCTTATTTGGTGCATTCTCTAGCAGACCCTGACCCACCACACGTGACAGAACTTCCTCCAGCACTCTGTCCCAGATTAGCTCCTAGTATTTCGTGAAACAAATACCAAACTCACAGTGCAGCAGCAAAAAAACCACAAAAAGTGGAGTAGGACCAAATGGCTTTACAGTCCACACGGGGAGAAACTTAGTCCCCAGTGGCCTCAGTTTACCTACAAAGAGTGGATTCAGCACTGCTTCATCTTGTTCATTGGAAAATAAGAAACCATGTCCTCCAGGTCACATAGATGCAGACCCAGCTTTGATGGTCTCCCTACAAAGGAAGACAAATCTCCTGAAAACAACATATATTTCAAGGGCGGAAGCTCAGAGGCAGTTTCTCAAAAAGTTTTTAGGCCAGCAGAGCTCCATATTTGTGGAGTGTTTACCCTGTCCCTTAGTTTTGCAAACTCCTCTACCACCTCCAAGGTTGTGAACTCCTGAGCATTTTACATTCCAGATATCTATTCACTGATTTTGTAACTCTTTTCCTCTAATTGTGTCTTACTTGGGGTGAAGGTAATGTCAAGGCATTCTTCTGGATGAGAGCGGGAGGATATTTGTGCAGCATATATTTACATACACATTGGATTCATTTTCCAATTTTCCATTCGAAATGCTGAATTCCTGACACTAAGCCATACCTAGTAGACTCAGACTATTCATCCTAATATAATGGGGAAAATTAACCCAACACAATAGAAATACAAGCACTTCAGAGGAGACATGTTGTATAGTTGGACTTGACATTTGCATTATATAAGGTAGGAGTTATAAATGTATTCAAATTTTAATGGACATATTCTCCATGTGTTTTTAAACTTAACAAATATGTGAATTCTTGTTTCCCTTTTCTTTAGCCTATTCACACATGTATATATATATGCATATATAGAATCCTAGCAGGTATCACATGTACATTTTGTGAGGTGGCTTTCTTAGCAGATACAAATTGTGAGAAGAGTTCACTCCTCCTAAATGCTGTTGGAAATAAAAATTCAACGTATAGGAGACCGTCCTAGTCGAACAACGTTATACATAAAGTCATATTCAGTAAAATAAATATTTTGGCATTTCTGGATGACATATATTTACTGATGAATTTCGATTGGCATTTATATTGGTACTTTTTAATGTCTGTGAGTGTTGTGTGTGTGTGTGTGTGTGTGTGTGTGTATAGATATAGATATAGATATAGATATAGATATACACTCCAAATTTTTCAAAATATGAAATATATGTGTATAATATACACTCTCTAAATTCATTCTTGTTCATGTATGTGGATTTATAATCAACTTTTCACAAGATTATAATCAGTAATATTCATGCACCTGAAATACATATTTGTTTCCTAGTACTGAAAACTAACTTCAGTGAATGGTGCATACATATCCTAATTATTCTACAGTAACTGACCCAGTCTAACATCAATGCAAGTAGACTCCTATGGGACATGATATGTAATTTGTCATTCATTTGTTTTCGACACTGCTACATTATTGTTTCTTCAGTTTTTGCACATCATAGGATATACATTTCACCCACAAGTTCACAAATTAATAGGCATTTGTTTCAACTTTAATCACTTCTTGCTTCAGAACACATGTATTGTCAGGGTTTCTTGACTGGTCTTTTCATGAGACTTCTTACCAAACACATTATTTTGAATTTCCATAATCATTTTGAAGCAAAACTCACAAACTCTTCATGATAAAAGAAAACACTAATATTTCCATTAGATAAATAACTGGTTGGAATTAATGATTGTATATCAATATACGATTTCCTTTAATTTTTCAGATATCAGTTCAATTCATTATTTAAAGTTCAAAAAAATTATATTATTTATTCACAGTATGGTCTATTCATGCTTTTTCTCTATGTTCATACAAACAGGGTACACCTCTTTGTACAACCAATTCTAATTTTACATCTTCAATATATTGCTCCCAGAAATGGTGAAAGAAATACTCATGTCACCTCATTATCACAGTAATATTCTGGACAAAAAATGGAAAGGTCACACTTATGATTGTACCAAAGCCTAAATTGAAAGTGAACATGGATTTCTAAAAACATCTATGTCCAGGTTGCCTAATGCTGTCAATTGTCAATTCTATTGGTGACTACATATTTGTTTTTTCCTAATTTATATATTCAAACTCAACCCTGTTGAAAATGTCTAATTCTATCACTCACTTTATACTTTGCCTCATTTCGTAATGTTTCTATTGATATCTGCTTTTCTACATATTTTCCCCAGTTCAACATACTGACTGACTCTTCATATGTGTTGACATTTACATTCACTCTATAACCGAAAGTCTATTGCTAAAGAACTTTTGGTCCAAATCCTATACTCACTCTTCTTCCTAAACCTACCGACTATCTTCCTAATCCTACTGAATATCCCTTTTTGACTGGATGTTCGCTTCTAAATTCAATCATCCAATTTACAAGGTCCTATGCCATTGTATATCGAATTATCTGAGACAACTTTGCAGAACATAATTCAAAGCTAAGTATCCCAATCAAGGGCAACACTATTCTGGGCTTCAAATCATACCCAGATTTCTGTTTTCATACTTATATTTCAACTCTATATTCTTGTAAATATTGCATGTTTCCAATACCATTATTCATCGCACAGAATCATTCCTAACCCAAATGAAACCTGTTTTTAACCCCAAGTATACACTCTTCCCTCAATCAATTTACAGAAGAGCAGGGACAGAGTGGTTCTTACAATACAGGAAAGTTGGGGGCCTTCCACCTGATGAGAACCTCAAATGTCCATGCACAAATGATACCTGGAGAAGTTGTAGGCAGGTATGAAGCACCAGAGAGAGCAAAAGTCCTCTTCCATGGAAAAGAACCTGGTCAGGATGAAGGGATGTGTCTGAATCTGCCTCTCTCTTCTTATTTTAGAGATGATGGACCAAACCAGGCATGAGTGGAGAGCTGTTCCCGGGTGCCAATGGTTGATATACATTCTACCTTATGAAAGTGTCACAGGAAGTAGGGGCAACCTCCATCTTATGTTACCCTTGGAAGCAACTCTTTGGACAAAGTGGTTGCCAAGGCAGGGACCTCATTCAGTTCCAAAGAATGTGACATACCTCATTTCCTTGGTGATGGAACTCTCTGAACTTGGTATCCAAGAAGCCAGGCACCCAGAGGCAGTCCAAGTCCCAGTCCCAGTGGGCTCACTTGTTTGGATTTACCAAGGACAGTCAGTTTTCTTGGTACCTAATGATGTGAGGATGGCCAAATGCCAGGAGAGCTGTGAAGATGGATTTTTCCTGAGAAAACAGGTAGTGTCTAACCACTTTTTCCTGACATCTTCACAGAGTTGGTCAATGAAACAAGATCTGAGAGAAGACAGTCCATTTTGGGGGAACATAGTATGGCCCACTGGTCAGAGGACACTCCGGATAGTCACAGACCTACTTGGGGGAAGGAGGTGCCTTTGTGGGAGTGGGTGTGGGTTTGTTGTTTTGTCTCATGTTCTGAGAATAGATAGGAAAGTAGGTTTGTTTGGTTTGGAATGGACAGTTTCTAGTAACTCATTTGACATGGCGAGTTTTTCTGTTTCTGTGTATCCCCTGTGTTCGTTGTTGTAGACATTAGAAAAGAGAATGCATTAATGGCTGTGTCCTGTCTAGTATAAATCTTCCCATAATTCATCCTGCCCAATATATGAAAGGACTGCAGCTTGTCTTATCGATGTGCAACACCTGCTATCTTTCTAAGTTGTTGTTTTCTTTCTGAATTCTGGACACTTTCCAGAATAGGCTCATGGATTTGTGTCCAAAATATGTACCACCTCCAAGCTCTGTGACATGGCCATGTACTGGATAGCTGAAGAGAATGGAGAGAATCTCAGACAACTCAGATATCAGTGTGACCAGGAAATTCTCAGTGCAGAAACCCTGCTTGGGGCCTTTTGCTTACTTATTGTTTTGTTGCACTCAATGTCAGGAAGGTCTTTGCCTCAGGCCACTCCTTTGTGAAGCCTGAAGAAAACAGTTTTCAAATGGAAATGAATGGGCTTCACCTGTGGCTCTTTGCTTAATTGCTTTGGAAAGGGATGTGTCTTTATCAGCCTCTTGGACCTGTGTGTGGCTGTGACTTAGATTCACAGAACCTGATGGATCTTAAGAATGATCCCATGTGAGCTTCCAAAACCAAAATGGCAAAAATATCATTCATTGTGGATGAAGTCTCTTTCCTTCCTCTGTTAGGTTCCTGCACTCCATCAAATGAGAATAGGGATTCTTTGGGTCAAATGAGTTCTTCAAAGCCCTGAAGAGGTGCTTGTGTTTTCGCATGACTCGAAATCACCTAAAGAATCGATACCTAAAATCAGTAGGCATCAAATTGGAGAAACACAGAAGTATTAACGGCAGGCTTATTTGTTCAATCCTGGTTCACAGAAACGGTGTCCAGGCTACCCTGACTTTAGGAAAATGAGGGGCAAACGAGCTGATTTTGGACACTGTCTTTGGCTGCGCCCCTCATGGAAACCTCCACCCAGAGGTTAAGATGATTGACTATATGGAATAAGATGAGGGCCATGTGGGAGTGTTTTGATTTTAATTTTGATCATTTGTGTGGCATTGGAAAAAATGACTGGGTTCACGTGGGCTTGAACTCTGGTGTGATTCCCCTTAGAGACTGGGATTTGAAACTGAACTCAGAGAAGCATTGCGATGAATTTTGTTGGGATTTTAAGAGGCCACGCATGAAAGTGGCTCTAGGAAACTGAGACCTAGGCCCCGGTGGATTTCCACAGAGGCCTGGGAATCTCAGCAAGGATATCACATTATATAATTCTTAAAGAAATGGCAGCCATAGTTTAGAGTCAAAACACACATGGACCTCACATTGTAGACCTCAATGGGCCTGGCCTAATGTGACCTTTTGTTCACTCTTTGGGAAGCCTTGCCTGTGAGGGTTCTCCAGAGATTTCATTGAAATGAGCTTCCTCACCATTTAATGTTTGCTGAATGAATTGAAACCCACAGTGCCTCCAACTTCATGCTTGAAAAATGGCTAAATAAATACCATGAAATTTTTGAAATTCCAATGACCAGGTGGCACTGGAGAAACATTGGATGTCCTGTTGCCGATCATGAGTATACCAGACAGTGCCTTGATTTACTGAGTTTCATAAAAATGGTGTAGAACAGAGATGCCAGTAAGTTGGAGTCTGCTGAGTAGTGGGTCTAGAGCAGTGGTGGAGAGGTGTTTGATAAAACATCCATGGTAGTGCCATGTGGATCTACCATTGGATTCCAAATGGCTTGTAACTGATATGGTGCAGCCAGCAGACCCTTATATGTAAAGGCATCTTGTTATATGGAGAGTTTTCAGAGGAAAATGAAGAATCAGGTTGATATGGACATGGAGTCAATTGGGCAAGCTGTGAGAGATAGAAGCCTAGTTGGTGCATTCTCTTGCAGACCCTGACCCACCACACGTGACAGAACTCCCTCCAGCACTGTGTCCCAGTTTAGTTCCTAGTATTTCGGGAAACAAATACCAAACTCACAGTGCAGCAGCAAAAACACCACAAAAAGTGGAGGAGGACCAAATGGCTTCAGTGTCCACACGGGGAGACACTTAGTACCCAGTGGTCTCAGTTTACCTACAAAGAGAGGATTCAGCACTGCTTCATCTTGTTCATTGGAAAATAAGAAACCATGTCCTCCAGGTCACATAGATGCAGACCCAGCTTTGATGGTCTCACTACAAAGGAAGCCAAATCTCATGAAAACAACATATATTTCAAGTACAGAAGCTCAGAGGCAGTTTCTCAAAAAGTTTTTAGGCCAGCAGAGCTCCATGTTTGTGGAGTGTTTACCATGTCCCTTAGTTTTGTAAACTCCTCTACCACCTCCAAGGTTGTGAACTCCTGATCATTTTCCATTCCAGGTATGTATTCACTGATTTTGTAACTCTTCTCCTCTAATTGTGTCTTACTTGGGGTGAAGGTAATGTCAAAGCATTGTTCTGGATGAGAACGGGAGGATATTTGTGCAGCATATATTTACATACACATTGGATTCATTTTCCAATTTTCCATTCGAAATGCTGAATTCCTGACACTAAGCCATACCTAGTAGACTCAGACTATTCATCCTAATATAATGGGGAAAATTAACCCAACACAATAGAAATACAAGCACTTCAGAGGAGACATGTTGTATAGTTGGACTTGACATTTGAATTATTTAAGGTAGGAGTTATAAATGTATTCAAATTTTAATGGACATATTCTCCATGTGTTTTTAAACTTAACAAATATGTGAATTCTTGTTTCCCTTTTCTTTAGCCTATTCACACATGTATATATATATGCATATATAGAATCCTAGCAGGTATCACACGTACATTTTTGTGAGGTGGCTGTCTTGGCAGATACAAATTGTGAGAAGAGTTCACTCCTCCTAAATGCTGTTGGAAATGAAAATTCAACCTATAGGAGAGCGTCCTAGTAAAACAACATTATACATAAACTCATGTTCAGCAAAATAAATATTTTTGCATCTGTGGATCATACATATTTACTGATCAATTTCGATTGGCATTTATATTGGTATTTTTTAATGTCTGTGAGTGTTGTGTGTGTGTGTGTGTGTGTGTGGATATAGATATAGATATAGATATAGATATACTCCCCAAATTTTTCAAAATATGAAATATATATGTCTAATATACACTCTCTAAATTCATTCATGTTCATGTATGTGGATTTATAATCAACTTTTCACAAGATAATAATCAGAAATATTCATCCACCTGAAATATATATTTGTTTCCTAGTACTGAAAACTAACTTCAGTGAATGGTGCATACATATCCTAATTATTCTACAGTAACTGACCCAGTATAACATCAATGCAAGTAGACTCCTATGGGACATGATATGTAATTTGTCATTCATTTGTATTCGACACTGCTACATTATTGTTTCTTCAGTTTTTGCAAATCATAGGATATACATTTCATCCACAAGTTCACAAATTAATAGGCATTTGTTTCAACTTTAATCACTTCTTGCTTCAGAACACATGTATTGTCAGGGTTTCTTGAATGGTCTTTTCATGAGACTTCTTTCCAAACACATTATTTTGAATTTCCATAGTCATTTTGAAGCAAAACTCACACACTCTTCATGATAAACCAAAACACTAATATTTCGTTTAGATATATAACTGGTTGGAATGAATGATTGTATATCAATATACGATTTCCTTTAATTTTTCAGATATCAGTTCAATTCATTATTTAAAGTTCAAAAAAGTTATATTATTTATTCACAGTATGGTCTATTCATGCTTTTTCTCTATGTTCATAGAAACAGGGTACACCTCTTTGTACCCCCGATTCTGATTTTACATCTTCAATATATTGCTCCCAGAAATGGTGAAAGAATTACTCATGTCACCTCATTATCACAGTAATATTCTGGACAAAAAATGGAAAGGTCACACTTATGATTGTACCAAATCCTAAATGGAAAGTGAACATGGATTTCTAAAAACATCCATGTCCAGGTTGCCTAATGCTGTCAATTGTCAATCCTATTGGTGACTACATTTTTGTTTTTTTCTAATTTATATATTCAAACTCAATCCTGTTGAAAATGTCTAATTCTATCACTCACTTTATACTTTGCCTCATTTCGTAATGTTTCTATTGATATCTGCTTTTCTACATATTTTCCCCAGTTCAACATAGTGACTGACTCTTCATATGTGCTGACATTTACATTCACTCTATAACCGAAAGTCTATTGCTAAAGAACTTTTGGTCCAAATCCTATACTCACTCTTCTTCCTAAACCTACCGACTATCTTCCTAATCCTACTGAATATCCCTTTTTGACTGGGTGCTCTCTTTTAAATTCAATCATCCAATTTACAAGGTCCTATGCCATTGTATATCGAATTATCTGAGACATCTTTGCAGAACATAATTCAAAGCTAAGTATCCCAATCAAGGGCAGAACCCTTATGGGCTTCAAATCATACCCAGATTTCTGTTTTCACACTTATATTTCACATCTATATTTTGTAAGCATTGCAGGTTCCCAATACCATTATTCATCGCACAGAATCATCCGTAACCCATATCAAACCTGTTTTTAACCCCAATTATACACTGGTCCCTCAATCATCTTACAGAAGAGCAGGGACAGAGTGGTTCTTACAATACAGGAAAGTTGGGGATATTCCACCTGATGAGAACCTCAAAGGTCCATGCAGAAATGATACCTGGAGAAGTTGTAGGCAGGTATGAAGGACCTGAGAGAGCAAAAGTCATCTTCCATGGCAAATATCTTGGTCAGAAAGAAGGGATGTGTCTGAATCAGCCTCTCTCTTCTTATTGTAGAGAAGATGGACCAAACCAGACCTGTGTGGAGAGCTGTTCCTGGGTGCCTATGGTTGATATACCATTCTCCCTTGTGAAAGTGTCACAGGAAGTAGGGGAAGCCTCCATCTCATGGGACCCTTGGAAGCAGCAGTTAGGACAACGTGGTTGCCAAGGAAGTGACTCATTCAGTTCCAAAGAAAGTGACATACCTCATTTCCTTGGTGATGGAACTCTCTGAAATTTGTATCCAAGAGGCCAGGCACCCAGAGGCAGTCCCAGTCCCAGTCCCAGTGGGCTCACTTGTTTGGATTTACCAAGGACAGAGTCAGTTTTCTTGGTACCTACTGATGTGAGGCTGGCCTAATGCCAAGAGAACTCTGAAGATGGACCTTTCCTGAGAAAGCAGGTAGTGGCTCACCACTTTTTCCTGAAAACTACAAAGAGTTGAACAAGGAAACAAGATCTGAGAGAAGACAGGACATTTCGGGGGAACATAGTATGGCCCGCAGTCAGAGGAAACTCCGGATAGTCACAGACCTACTTGGGGGAAGAAGGTGCCTTTGTGGGAGTGGGTGTGGGTTTGTTGTTTTGTCTCATGTTCTGAGAATAGGTAGGAAAGGCTGTTTGTTTGGTTTGGAGTGGACAGTTTCTAGTAAGTTGTTTGATCAGGCGAGTGTTTCTGTTTCGGTGTATCCCAATGTGTCCGTTGTTGTAAACATTAAAAAGCGAATGCATTAATGGAGGTGTCCTGTCTAGTATAAATCTTCCCATAATTCATCCTGCCCAATATATGAATGGACTGCAGCTTGTCTTATCGATGTGCAACACCTGCTATCTTTCTACGTTGCTGTTGTCTTCCTGAATTCTAGATACTCTCCAGAATAGGCTCATGGTTTTGTGTCCAAAATATGTACCACCTCCAAGCTCTGTGACATGGCCATGTACTGGATAGCTGAAGAGAATGGCGAGAATCTCAGAAAACTCAGATATCAGTGTGACCAGGAAAGTCTCAGTGCAGAAACCCTGCTTTGGGCCTTTTGCTGACTTATTGTTGTGTTGCACTGAATGTCAGGAAGGTCTTTGCCTCAGGCCACCCCTTTGTGAAGCCTGAAGAAAACAGTTTTCAAATGGAAATGAATGGGCATCTCCTGTGGCTTCTGGCTTCATTGCTTTGGGAAAGGATGTGTCTGAATCAGCCTCTTGGCCATGTGTGTGGCTGTGACTTAGATACTCAGCACCTGATGAATCTAAAAATGATCCCCTGCGTGCATCCAAAACCATAAGGGCAAAAAATCTTTCATTGTGGATGAATTCTCTTGCCTTCCTCTGTTAAAATCCTGAACTCCATAAGTGAGAATAGGAATTCTTTGGGTCAAATGAGTTCTTCAAATCTCTGCAGAGGTGCTTGGGTTTTCGAATAACTTTAAATCACATAAAGAATGTATTCCTAAAATCAGTAGGCCTCAAATTGGGGAAACACAGAAGAATTAACGGCAGGCTTCTTTGATCATTCCTGGTTCACAGAAACGGTGTCCAGGCCACCCTGACTTTAGGCAAATGAGGGGCAAACGAGCTGATTTTGGACACTGTCTTGGGCTGCGCCCCTCATGGAAACCTCCAGCCAGAGGTTAAGATGAGTTACTATATGGAATAAGATGAGGGCCATGTGGGAGTGTTTCGGTTTTAATTTTGGTCATTTGTGTGACAGTTGGAAGAAATGACTGTGTCCACGTGGGCTTGAACTCTGGTGTGATTCCCCTTAGAGACTGGGTTTTGGAACTGAACTCAGAGAAGCATTGCCATGAATTTTGTTGGGATTTTAAGAGGCCACACATGAAAGTCGCTCTTGGAAACTGAGACCTAGGCCCCGGGTGGATTTCCACAGAGGCCTGGGAAACTCAGCAAGGATATCAAATGATTTTATTCTTAAAGAAATGGCAGCCATAGTTGAGAGTCAAAACACACATGGACCTCACATTGTAGACCTCAATGGGCCTGGCCTAATGTGACCTTTTGTCCACTCTTTGGGAAGCCTTGCCTTTTAGAGATCTCCAGAGATTTCATTGAAATGAGCTTCCTCACCATTTAATGTTTGCTGCATGAATTGAAACCCACAGTGCCTCCAACTTCATGCTTGAAAAATGGCTAGATAAATACCATGAAATTTTTGAAATTCCTATGACCAGGTGGCACTGGAGAAACATTGGATGTCCTGTTGCTGATTATGAGTATACCAGACAGTGCCTTGAATTACTGAGTTTCATGAAAATGGTGTAGAACAGAGATGCCAGTAAGTTGGAGCCTGCTGAGTAGTGGGTCTAGAGCAGTGGTGGGGAGGTGTTTGATAAAACATCCGTGGTAGGGCCATGTGGATCTACCATTGGATTCCAAAGGGCTTGTAACTGACATGGTGCAGCCAGCAGACCCTTATATGTAAAGGCATCTTGTTATATGGAGAGTCTTCAGAGGAAAATGAAGAATCAGGTTGATATGGACAAGGGGGCAATGGGCCAAGCTGTGAGAGATAGAAGCCTAGTTGGTGCATTCCCTTGCAGACCCTGACCAACCACACGTGACACAACTCCCTCCAGCACTGTATCCCAGTTTAGCTCCTAGTATTTCGTGAAACAAATACCAAACTCACAGTGCAGCAGGAAAAACACCACAAAAAGTGGAGGAGGACCAAATGGCTTCACAGTCCACACGGGGAGACACTTAGTCTCCAGTGGCATCAGTTAACCTACAAAGAGAGGATTCAGCACTGCTTCATCTAGTTCTTTGGAAAATAAGAAACCATGTCCTCCAGGTCACATAGATGCAGACCCAGCTCTCATAGTCTCACTACAAAGGAAGCCAAATCTCCTGAAAACAACATATATTTCAAGTGCGGAATCTCAGAGGAGTTTCTCAAAAAGTTTTTAGGCCAGCAGAGCTCCATGTTTGTGGAGTGTTTACCCTGTCCCTTAGTTTTGGAAACTTTTCTACCACCTCCAAGGTTGTGAACTGCTGAGCATTTTCCATTCCAGATATGTATTCACTGATTTTGTAACTCCTCTCCTCTAATTGTGTCTTACTTGGGGTGAAGGTGATGTCAAGGCATTCTTCTGGATGAGAGCGGGAGGAAATTGTGCAGCATATATTTACATACGCATTGGATTCATTTTCAAATTTTCCATTCGAAGTACTGAATCCCTGACATTAACCCATACCTGGTAGACTTAGACAGTTCATCCTAATATAATGGGGAAAATTAACCCAACACAATAGAAATACAAGCACTTCAGAGGAGACATGTTGTATAGGTGGACTTGACATTTGTATTATATAAGGTAGGAGTTATAAATCTAGTCAAATTTTAATTGAAATATTCTCCACGTGTTTTGAAACTTAACAAATATGTGAATTCTTGTTTCCCTTTTCTGTAGCCTATTCACACATGTATATTTATATGCATATATAGAATCCTACCAGGTATCACATGTACATTTTTGTGAGGTGGCTGTCTTGGCAGATACAAATTGTGAGAAGAGTTCACTCCTCCTAAATGCTGTTGGAAATGAAAATTCAACCTATAGGAGAGCATCCTAGTACAACAACATTATACATAAACTCATGTTCAGTAAAATAAATATTTTTGCATCTGTGGATGATATATATTTACTGATGAATTTCGATTGGCATTTATATTGGTACTTTTTAATGTCTGTGAGTGTTGTGTGTGTGTGTGCGTGTGTGTGTGTGCGTGTGTGTGTGTGTGTGTATATATATATATATATATATATATATATATATAAATAGATAGATATATATAGATATATATATAGATGTAGATATAGATATAGATATACTCTCCAAATTTTTCAAAATATGGATATATGTGTCTAATATACACTCTCTAAATTCATTCATGTTCATGTATGTGGATTTGTAATCAACTTTTCACAAGATTATAATCATAAATATTCATCCACTTGAAATACATATTTGTTTCCAAGTACTGAAAACTAACTTCAGTGAATTGTGCATACAAATCCTAATTATTCTACAGTAACTGACCCAGTCTAACATCAATGCAAGTAGACTCCTATGGGACATGATATGTAATTTGTCATTCATTTGTATTCGACACTGCTACATTATTGTTTCCTCAGTTTTTGCACATCATAGGATATATATTTCATCCACAAGTTCACAAATTAACAGGCATTTGTTTCAACTTTAATCACTTCTTGCTTCAGAACACATGTATTGTCAGGCTTTCTTGAATGGTCTTTTCATGAGACTTCTTTCCAAACACATTATTTTGAATTTCCATAATCATTTTGAAGCAAAACTCACACACTCTTTATGATAAACCAAAACATTAATATTTCCATTAGATATATAACTGGTTGGAATGAATGATTGTATATCAATATACGACTTCCTTTAATTTTTCAGATATCAGTTCAATTCATTATTTAAAGTTCAAAAAAGTTATATTATTTATTCACAGTATGGTCTATTCATGCTTTTTCTCTATGTTCATAGAAACAGGGTACACCTCTTTCTACCCCCGATTCTATTTTACATCTTCAATATATTGCTCCCAGAAATGGTGAAAGAATTACTCATGTCACCTCATTATCACAGTAATATTCTGGACAAAAAATGGAAAGGTCACACTTATGATTGTACCAAAGCCTAAATGGAAAGTGAACATGGATTTCTAAAAACATCCATTTCCAGGTTGCCTAATGCTGTCAATTGTCAATCCTATTGGTGACTACATTTTTGTTTTTTCCTAGTTTATATATTCAAACTCAACCTGTTGAAAATGTCTAATTCTATCACTCACTTTATACTTTGCCTGATTTCCTAATGTTTCTATTGATATCTGCTTTTCTACATATTTTCCCCAGTTCAACATAGTGACTGACTCTTCATATGTGCTGAAATATACTTTCACTCTATAACTGAAAGTCTATTGCTAAAGAACTTTTGGTCCAAAACCTATACTCACTCTTCTTCCGAAACCTACTGACTATCTTCCTAATCCTACTGAATATCCCTTTTTGACTAGATGTTCTCTTCTAAATTCAATCATCCAATGTACAAGGTCCTATGCCATTGTATATCAAATTATCTGAGACAAATTTGCAGAACATAATTCAAAGTTCAGTATCCCAATCAAGGGCAGAACCCTTCTGGGCTTCAAATCATCCCTAGATTTCTGTTTTCATACTTATATTTCACCTCAATATTCTTGTAAATATTTCAGGTTCCCAATACCATTATTCATCGCACAGAGTCATACATAACCAAAATCAAACCTGTTTTTAACCCCCAGTATATACTGTTCCCTCAATCATTTTACAGAAGAGCAGGGACAGAGTGGTTCTTACAATACAGGAGAGTTGGGGACCTTCCACATTAAGAGAACCTCAAATGTCCATGCACAAATCATACCTGGAGAAGTTGTAAGCAGGTATGAAGCACCTGAGAGAGCAAAAGTCATCTTCCATGGCAAACAACCTGGTCCGGATGAAGGGATGTGTCTGAATCGGCCTCTCTCTTCTTATTGTAGAGAACATGGACCAAACCAGGCCTGGGTGGAGAGCTGTTCCAGGGTGCCAATGGTTGATATACATTCTACCTTATGAAAGTGTCAGAGGAAGTAGGGGCAAACTCCATCTTATGTTACCCTTGGAAGCAACTGTTAGGACAAAGTGGTTGCCAAGGCAGTGACCTCATTCAGTTCCAAAGAATGTGACATACCTCAGTTCCTTGGTGATGGAACTCTCTTAACTTGGTATCCAAGAAGCCAGGCAGCCAGAGGCAGTCCCAGTCCCAGTCCCAGTGGGCTCACTTGTTTGGATTTACCAAGGACAGAGTCAGTTTTCTTGGTACCTAATGATGTGAGGAAGGCCAAATGCCAGGAGAGCTCTGAAGATGGACCTTTCCTGAGAAAACAGGTAGTGGCTAACCACTTTTTCCTGACTTCTTCACAGAGTTGTTCAAGGAAACAAGATCGGAGAGAAGACAGGACATTTCGGGAAAACATAGTATGGCCCACCAGTCAGAGGACACCCCAGATAGTCACAGACCTACTTGGGGGAAGGAGGTGCCTTTGTGGGAGTGCGTGTGGGTTTGTTGTTTTGTCTCATGTTCTGAGAATAGATAGGAAAGTAGGTTTGTTTGGTTTGGAGTGGACAGTTTCTAGTAAGTCATTTGACACGGCGAGTGTTTCTGTTTCTGTGTATTCCACTGTGTCCATTGTTGTAGACATTAGAAAAGAGAATGCATTAATGGATGTGTCCTGTCTAGTATAAATCTTCCCATAATTCATCCTGCCAATATATAAATGGACTGCAGCTTGTCTTATCGATGTGCAACATCTGCTATCTTTCTAAGTTGTTGTTTTCTTCCCGAATTCTGGCCACTCTCCAGAATAGGCTCATGGATTTGTGTCCAAAATGGTACCACCTCCAAGCTCTGTGACATGGCCACGTACTGGATAGCTGAAGAGAATGGCGAGCATCTCAGAAAACTCAGATATCAGTGTGACCAGGAAAGTCTCAGTGCAGAAACCCTGCTTTGGGCCTTTTGCTGACTTATTGTTGTGTTGCACTGAATGTCAGGAAGGTCTTTGCCTCAGGCCACCCCTTTGTGAAGCCTGAAGAAAACAGTTTTCAAATGGAAATGAATGGGCATCTCCTGTGGCTTCTGGCTTCATTGCTTTGGGAAAGGATGTGTCTGAATCAGCCTCTTGGCCATGTGTGTGGCTGTGACTTAGATTCTCAGCACCTGATGAATCTAAAAATGATCCCCTGCGTGCATCCAAAACCATAAGGGCAAAAAATCTTTCATTGTGAATGAATTCTTTTGCCTTCCTCTGTTAAAATCCTGAACTCCATAAGTGAGAATAGGGATTCTTTGGGTCAAATGAGTTCTTCAAATCTCTGCAGAGGTGCTTGGGTTTTCGAATAACTTTAAATCACATAAAGAATGTATTCCTGAAATCAGTAGGCCTCAAATTGGAGAAACACAGAAGAATTAACGGCAGGCTTCTTTGATCATTCCTGGTTCACAGAAACGGTGTCCAGGCCACCCTGACTTTAGGCAAATGAGGGGCAAACGAGCTGATTTTGGACACTGTCTTGGGCTGCGCCCCTCATGGAAACCTCCAGCCAGAGGTTAAGATGAGTTACTATATGGAATAAGATGAGGGCCATGTGGGAGTGTTTCGGTTTTAATTTTGGTCATTTGTGTGACAGTTGGAAGAAATGACTGTGTCCACGTGGGCTTGAACTCTGGTGTGATTCCCCTTAGAGACTGGGTTTTGGAACTGAACTCAGAGAAGCATTGCCATGAATTTTGTTGGGATTTTAAGAGGCCACGCATGAAAGTCGCTCTTGGAAACTGAGACCTAGGCCCCGGGTGGATTTCCACAGAGGCCTGGGAAACTCAGCAAGGATATCAAATGATTTTATTCTTAAAGAAATGGCAGCCATAGTTGAGAGTCAAAACACACATGGACCTCACATTGTAGACCTCAATGGGCCTGGCCTAATGTGACCTTTTGTCCACTCTTTGGGAAGCCTTGCCTTTTAGAGATCTCCAGAGAATTCATTGAAATGAGCTTCCTCACCATTTAATGTTTTCTGAATGAATGGAAACCCCCATTGCCTCCAACTTCATGCTTGAAAAATGGCTAGATAAATACCATGAAATTTTTGAAATCCCTATGACCAGGTGGCACTGGAGAAACATTGGATGTCCTGTTGCTGATTATGAGTATACCAGACAGTGCCTTGACTTACTGAGTTTCATGAAAATGGTGTAGAACAGAGATGCCAGTAAGTTGGAGCCTGCTGAGTAGTGGGTCTAGAGCAGTGGTGGGGAGGTGTTTGATAAAACATCCGTGGTAGGGCCATGTGGATCTACCATTGGATTCCAAAGGGCTTGTAACTGACATGGTGCAGCCAGCAGACCCTTATATGTAAAGGCATCTTGTTATATGGAGAGTTTTCAGAGGAAAATGAAGAATCAGGTTGATATGGACATGGGGGCAATGGGGCAAGCAGTGAGAGATAGAAGCCTAGTTGGTGCATTCTCTTGTAGACCCTGACCCACCACACGTGACAGAACTCCCTCCAGCACTGTGTCCCAGTTTAGCTCCTAGTATTTCGGGAAACAAATACCAAACTCACAGTGCAGCAGAAAAATAACCACAAAATGTGGAGGAGGACCAAATGGCTTCGGTGTCCACACGGGGACACAATTTGTCTTCAGTGGCCTCAGTTTCCCTACAAAGAGAGGATTCAGCACTGCTTCATCTTGTTCATTGGAAAATAAGAAACCATGTCCTCCTGGTCACATAGATGTAGACCCAGCTTTGATGGTCTCACTACATAGGAAGCCAAATCTCTTGAAAACAATATATAATTCAAGTGCGGAAGCTCAGAGGCAGTTTATCAAAAAGTTTTTAGGCCAGCAGAGCTCCATGTTTGTGGAGTGTTTACCCTGTCCCTTAGTTTTGGAAACTCCTCTACCACCTCCAAGGTTGTGAGCTCCTGAGCATTTTACATTCCAGATATGTATTCACTGATTTTGTAACTCTTCTCCTCTAATTGTGTCTTACTTGGGGTGAAGGTAATGTCAAGGCATTCTTCTGGATGAGAGCGGGAGGATATTTGTGCAGCATATATTTACATACACATTGGATTCATTTTCCAATTTTCCATTCGAAGTACTGAATCCCTGACACTAACCCATACCAAGTAGACTCAGACTATTCATCCTAATATAATGGGGAAAATTAACCCAACACAATAGAAATACAAGCACTTCAGAGGAGACATGTTGTATAGTTGGACGTGACATTTGCATTATATTAGTTAGGAGACATAAATCTAGTCAAATTTTAATGGAAATATTCTCCATGTGTTTTTAAACTTAACAAATATGTGAATGCTTGTTTCCCTTTTCTGTAGCCTATTCACACAAGTATATTTATATGCATATATAGAATCCTACCAGGTATCACACGTACATTTTTGTGAGGTGGCTGTCTTGGCAGATACAAATTGTGAGAAGAGTTCACTCCTCCTAAATGCTGTTGGAAATGAAAATTCAACCTATAGGAGAGTGTCCGAGTAGAACAACATTATACATAAACTCATGTTCAGTAAAATAAATATGTTTGCATCTGTGGATGATATATATTTACTGATGAATTTCGATTCGCATGTATATTGGCACTTTTTAATGTCTGTGAGTGTTGTGTGTGTTTGTGTGTGTGTGTGTGTGTGTGTGTGTGTAGATATAGATATAGATATACTCTCCAAATTTTTCAAAATATGAAATATATATGTCTAATATACACTCTCTAAATTCATTCATGTTCATGTATGTGGATTTATAATCCACTTTTCACAAGATTATAATCAGAAATATTCATGCACCTGAAATACATATTTGTTTCCTAGTACTGAAAACTAACTTCAGTGAATGGTGCATACAAATCCTAATTATTCTACAGTAACTGACCCAGTCTAACATCAATGCAAGTAGACTCCTATGGGACATGATATGTAATTTGTCATTCATTTGTATTCGACACTGGTACATTATTGTTTCTTCAGTTTTTGCACATCATAGGATATACATTTCATCCACAAGTTCACAAATTAATAGGCACTTGTTTCAACTTTAATCACTTCTTGCTTCTGAACACATGTATTCTCAGGGTTTCTTGACTGGTCTTTTCATGAGACTTCTTTCCATACACATTATTTTGAATTTCCATAATCATTTTTAAGCAAACCTCACACACTCTTCATGATAAACCAAAACACTAATATTTCCATTAGATATATCACTGGTTGGAATGAATGATTGTATATCAATATACGATTTCCTTTAATTTTTCAGATATCAGTTCAATTCATTATTTCAAGTTCAAAAAAGTTATATTATTTATTCACAGTATCGTCTATTCATGCTTTTTCTCTATGTTCATAGAAACAGAGTACACCTCTTTGTACCCCGATTTTTATTTTACATCTTCAATATATTGCTCCCAGAAATGGTTAAAGAAATACTCATGTCACCTCATTATCACAGTAATATTCTGGACAAAAATGGAAAGGTCACACTTATGATTGTACCAAATCCTAAATGGAAGGTGAACATGGATTTCTAAAAACATCCGTGTCCAGGTTGCCTAATGCTGTCAATTGTCAATCCTATTGGTGACTACATTTTTGTTTTTTCCTAATTTATATATTCAAACCCAACCCTGTTGAAAATGTCCAATTCTATCACTCACTTTATACTTTGCCTCATTTCGTAATGTTTCTATTGATATCTGCTTTTCTACATATTTTCCCCAGTTCAACATAGTGACTGACTCTTCATATGAGCTGACATTTACATTCAATCTATAACCAAAAGTGTATTGCTAAAGAACTTTTGGTCCAAATCCTATACTCACTCTTCTTCCTAAACCTACCGACTATCTTCCTAATCGTACTGAATATCCCTTTTTGACTGGATGTTCTCTTCTAAATTAAATCATCCAATGTACAAAGTCCTATGCCATTGTATATCGAATTATCTGAGACATCTTTGCAGAACATAATTCAAATCTAAGTATCCCAATCAAGGGCAAAACCCTTCTGGGCTTCAAATCATACCTAGATTTCTCTTTTCATACATATATATCACCTCTATATTCTTGTAAATATTGCAGGTTACCAATACCATTATTCATCGCACAGAATCGTTCGTAACCCAAATCAAACCTGTTTTTAACCCCAAGTATACACTGTTCCCTCAATCATTTTACAGAAGAGCTGGGACAGAGTGGTTCTTACAATACAGGAAAGTTGGGGACCTTCCACCTAATGAAGACCTCAAATGTCCATGCAAAAATGATACCTGGAGAAGTTGTACACAGGTATGAAGCAACTGAGAGAGCAAAAGTCATCTTCCAATGCAAACAACCTGGTCAGAATGAAGGGATGTTTCTGAATCTGCATCTCTCTTCTTATTGTAGAGAAGAGGGACCAAACCAGGCCTTAGTGGAGAGATGTTCCCGGGTGCCAATGGTTGATATACATTCTACCTTATGAAAGTGTCACAGGAAGTAGGGGCAACCTCCATCTTATGTTACCCTTGGAAGCAACTGTTAGGACAAAGTGGTTGCCAAGGCAGTGACCTCATTCAGTTCCAAAGAATGTGACATACCTCATTTCCTTGGTGATGGAACTCTCTGAACTTGGTATCCAAGAAGCCAGGCACCCAGATGCAGTCCCAGTCCCAGTCCCAGTGGGCTCACTTGTTTGGATTTACCAAGGACAGAGTCAATTTTCTTGGTACCTAATGATGTGAGAATGGCCAAATGTCAGGAGAGCTCTGAAGGTGGACCATTTCTGAGAAAACAGGTAGTGGATAACCACTTTTTCCTGACATCTTCACAGAGTTGTTCAAGGAAACACAATCTGAGAGAAGACAGGCCATTTCGGGGAACATTTTATGGCCCACTGGTCAGAGGACACTCCGGATAGTCACAGACCTACTTGGGGGAAGGAGGTGCCTTTGTGGGAGTGGGTGTGGGTTTGTTGTTTTGTCTCATGTTCTGAGAATAGATAGGAAAGGCGGTTTGTTTGGATTGGACTGGACAGTTTCTAGTAAGTCATTTGACACGGCGAGTGTTTCTGTTTCTGTGTATCCCACTGTGTCCGTTGTTGTACACATTAGAAAAGAGAATGCATTAATGGATGTGTCCTGTCTAGTATAAATCTTCCCATAATTCATCCTGCCCAATATATGAATGGACTGCAGCTTGTCTTATCGATGTGCAACACCTGCTATCTTTCTAAGTTGTTGTTTTCTTCCTGAATTCTGGCCACTCTCCAGAATAGGCTCATGGATTTGTGTCCTAAATATGTACCACCTCCAAGCTCTGTGACATGACCATGTACTGGATAGCTGAAGAGAATGGCGAGCATCTCAGAAAACTCAGATATCAGTGTGACCAGGATAGTCTCAGTGCAGAAACCCTGCTTTGGGCCTTTTGCTTACTTATTGTTGTGTTGCACTGAATGTCAGGAAAGTCTTTGCTCAGGCCACCCCTTTGTGAAGCCTGAAGAAAACAGTTTTCAAATGGAAATGAATGGGCCTCACCTGTGGCTCTTGCTTAATTGCTTTCGAAAGGGATGTGTCTTTATCAGCCTCTTGGACCTGTGTGTGGCTGTGACTTAGATTCTCAGCACCTGATGGATCTTAAGAATGATCCCATGTGAGCTTCCAAATCCAAAATGGCAAAAAATTTCATTCATTGTGGATGAAGTCTCTTGCCTTCCTCTGTTAGGTTCCTGCACTCCATCAAACGAGAATAGGGATTCTTTGGGTCAAATGAGTTTTTCAAAGCCCTGCAGAGGTGCTTGTGTTTTTGCATGACTCTAAATCACCTAAAGAATCGATATCTAAAATCAGTAGGCGTCAAATTGGAGGAACACAGAAGTATTAACGGCAGGCTTATTTGTTCACTCCTGGTTCACAGAAACTGTGTCCAGGCTACCCTGACGTTAGGCAAATGAGGGGCAAACGAGCTGATTTTGGACACTGTCTTGGGCTGCGCCCCTCATGGAAACCTCCAGCCAGAGGTTAAGATGATTCCCTATATGGAATAAGATGAGGGCCATGTGGGAGTGTTTTGGTTTTAATTTTGGTCATTTGTGTGGCATTGGAAAAAATGACTGGGTACACGTAGGCTTGAACTCTGGTGTGATACCCCTTAGAGACTGGGTTTTGGAACTGAACTCAGAGAAACATTGTCATGAATTTTGTTGGGATTTTAATAGGCCAAGCATGAAAGTCGCTCTTGGAAACTGAGACCTAGGCCCCGGGTGGATTTCCACAGAGGCCTGGGAATCTCAGCAAGGATATCACAGGATTTTATTGTTAAAGAAATGGCAGCCATAGTTGAGAGTCAAAACACACATGGACCTCACATTGTAGACCTCAATGGGCCTGGCCTAATGTGACCTTTTGTCCACTCTTTGGGAAGCCTTGCCTGTGAGAGTTCTCCAGAGAATTCATTGAAATGAGCTTCCTCACCATTTAATGTTTGCTGCATGAATTGAAATCCACAGTGCCTCCAACTTCATGCTCGAGAAATGGATAGATAAATACCATGAAATTTTTAAAATTCCTATGACCAGGTGGCACTGGAGAAATATTGGATGTCCTGTTACTGTTCATGAGTATACCAGACTGTGCCTTGATTTACTGAGTTTCATGAAAATGATGTAGAACAGAGATGCCAGTAAGTTGGAACCTGTTGAGTAGTGGGTCTAGAGCAGTGGTGGGGAGGTGTTTGATACAACATCCGTGGTAGGGCCATGTGGATCTACCATTGGATTCCAAATGGCTTGTAACTGACATGGTGCAGCCAGCAGACCCTTATATGTAAAGGCATCTTGTTATATGGAGAGTTTTCAGAGGAAAATGAAGAATCAGGTTGATATGGACAAGGGGGCAATGGGGCAAGCTGTGAGAGATAGAAGCCTAGTTTGTGAATTCTCTTGCAGACCCTGACCCACCACTCGTGACACAACTCCCTCCAGCACTGTGTCTCAGTTTAGCTCCTAGTATTTCGTGAAACAAATACCAAACTCACAATGCAGCAGGAAAAACACCACAAAAAGTGATGGAGGACCTAATGGCTTCACAGTCCACACGGGGAGACACTTAGTCCCCAGTGGCCTCAGATTACCTACAAAGAGAGGATTCAGCACTGCTTCATCTTGTTCATTGGAAAATAAGAAACCATGTCCTCCAGGTCACATAGATGCAGACCCAGGTTTGATGGTCTCACTACAAAGGAAGCCAAATCATCTGAAAAAAACATATATTTCAATTGCGGAAGCTCAGACGCAGTTTCTCAAAAAGTTTTTAGGCCAGCAGAGCTCCATGTTTGTGGAGTGTTTACCCTGTCCCTTAATTTTGGAAACTCCTCTACCACCTCAAAGGTTGTGAACTCCTGAGCATTTTCCATTCCAGATATGTATTCACTGATTTTGTAACTCTTCTCCTCTAATTGCGTCTTACTTGGGGTGAAGGTAATATCAAGGCATTGTTCTGGATGAGAGCGGGAGGATATTTGTGCAGCATATATTTACATACACATTGGATTCATTTTCCAATTTTCCATTCAAATACTGAATCCCTGAAACTAACCCATACCTAGTAGACTCAGACTATTCATCCTATTATAATGGGAAAAATTAACCCAACACAATAGAAATACAAGCACTTCAGAGGAGACATGTTGTATAGTTGGACTTGACATTTGCATTATATAAGGTAGGTGTTATAAATCTAGTCAAATTTTAATGGAAATATTCTCCATGTGTTTTTAAATTTAACAAATATGTGAATTCTTGTTTCCCTTTTCTGTAGCCTATTCACATATGTATATTTATATGCACATATAGAATCCTACCAGGTATCACACGTACATTTTTGTGAGGTGGCTGTCTTGGCAGATACAAATTGTGAGAAGAGTTCACTCCTCCTAAAACTGTTTTAAATGAAAATTCAACATATAGGAGAGCGTCCTAGTAGAACAACATTATACATAAACTCATGTTCAGTAAAATAAATATTTTTGCATCTGTGGATGATATATATTTACTGATGAATTTCTATTGGCATTTATATTGGTACTTTTTAATGTCTGTGAGTGTTGTGTGTGTGTGTGTGTGTGTATAGATATAGATATAGATATAGATATAGATATAGATATAGATAGATATAGATATACTCTCCAAATTTTTGAAAATATGGAATATTTTTGTCTTATTTTGCACTTCCTAAATTTTTCATATTCATGAATGTGTATTTATAATCATCTTTTCTCAAGATTATTCTCAGAAACATTCATATACCCTACTAGACTCTGACTACTAATACTAATATAATGGAGAAAAATATCCCAAACAGAATAGAAATACAAGCATTTCAGAAGGGACATGGTGTATAGTTGGACTTGCCTTTTGCATGATATAAGGTAGGAGTTATAAATCTATTCAATTTGCTGAAATACTTTTCCATATGTTATTTTTTTTTTGACACAAAACAAAATTTAATCTTCGAAAACTAAATAAAATTGACACATCCTTAACCAAGCCAATGAAGAAAAAAAACCTCAAATTACTAAAATTAAGGATCGTAAAAGAACTTTTACAGAGTACACAACTAAAATACAGAGAATAATTAAAAACTAATTTGAAAATTTATACTCTAATAAATTAAAATACCATGATGACATCAATAAAATTTTAGAGATATACCCAAACTGAATTAGTAGGACATGAACAATTTAAACAAATCAATTTCAAGCAATGAAATAGAAGTTGCTGTCAACAGCCTATCAATCAAGCAACGCCCAGGAACAGACAGATTCTCAGTCAAGTTCTACAAGACCTTCAAAGAAGCATTCATCACAATACTCCTCAAATTATTCCATAAAATAGAAAAGCATGGAACTCCTCCAAACTCATTTCATGAGGATAGTATCACTCACATACCAAAATCAGACAAAGACAAAGGAAAGAAAACTTCAGAGCAATATTCCTGACAAACATATATACAAAAATTCTCAATAAAATTCTTTTTTTTAAGCCAAAGTTAATCAAAAGGGATAAAGAGGGACACTACACACTATTCCATGTGTTTTTAAAGTTAAGAAATATATGAATTCCTGTCTCCCTTTCTCTGTAGCCTATTAAGCACATGTATTTTTATATGCACAAATAGAATCCTACCTGGTTTCACACGTACATTCTTGTGAGGTGGCTGACTTGGCAGATACTATTTGTGAGAAGAGATCACTCCTCCTAAATGCTGTTGGTACAGAAAATTCAACCCATGGGTGAGCTTCCTAGATGAACAACATTCTACATACATCCATGTTCAGTAAAATGAATATTTTGGGATATGCGGATGAGTTATTTTTCATGATGAATTTCGATTGACATATATATTGTGACATTATAATGTGTGTGTGTTTGTGTGTCTATATATATATATATATATATATATATATATATATATAGTCTCCAGATTTTCCAAAATATGAAATATATGTCTTCTTATACACCGCCTGAATTCATTCATATTCATATATGTGGATTTATAATTAACTTTTAACAAGTTTATTCTCAGAAATATACATCCACTGACATACATATTTGTTTCCTAGTACTGAAAACTAACTTCAGGGAAGGGTTCTTACAAATCCTAATATTTCTAGAGTAACTGACCAAGTTTAACATCAATGCAAATACATTCCTATTTGATATGATGTGTTTGTTAAAGTTCATTTTTATTAAAACTTGGTACGTTATTATTTATTCAGTTTATGGACATCATAAAATATATCCTTTCATTCACAAGTTCACAAATTTATAAATATTTGGTTCACTTTCAATCACTTCCTCCTTCGGAACACATATATTCCTTCATGTTTCTTGACGGGTCTTTTCACTGGACTTCTTTCTAAACACGTTATTTTTGATTGAATAATCATTTTTGAAGCAAAACTCACACACTATTCATGATAAACGGTAACCCTAATAATACCATTAGATATATAACTGGTTGGAATTAATGTACGTATATCAATATATGATTTCCTCTATATTTTCAGATATTAAAACAATCCATTATTTAAATTTGGAACCAGTCATATAATTTTTTCACAGTATGGTCTATTAATGCATCATCTCTATATTCATCAACACAGGGTAAACCTATTAGTATCCCCAGTACTAATTCATATGTTTTCAAAATATTGCTCCCAGAAAAGGTGGAAGAATTACTCATGTCACCTGATCTACATATACATATTATCACAGTAATATTCTGGACACAAAATGCAAAGGTCACCGTTATGATTGCAATAAAGCCTCAATGGAATGTGAACATGGATTACTAAAAACATCCATGCCCAGTTTGCCTAATGCTCTCAAATGTCAATCCAATTGGTGACTACATTTTTGTTTCTTTTTAAGATTATGTATTCAACCTCAACCCTGTTGAAAATGTCTAATCCTATCACTCACGTTATACTTTGCCTGATTTCCTAATGTCTCTATTGATGTCTGCTTTCCTACATATTTTTTCCCAGTTCATCATTGTGCCCGACTTTTCACATATGGTGCCATTAATATTCACTCTCTAACCGAAACCTATTGCTAAAGAACTTTTGGTCCAAATCCTAGACTCACTCTTCCTTCTAAACCTACGGACTATCTTTCTAATCCTACACACTATCCCTTTTTCACTGGATGTTCTCTTCAACATTCAATCATCTGAGGTACAGGGTCTTATGCCATTGTATATCGATTTAACTGAGACCTCGGTGCAAAACATTACTCAAGCTAAGGATCCCAATCAAGGACCCAAATCCTTCTGGGCTTAAAATATTACCTAGATTTCTGTTTTCATACTTATATTTTACCTCTATATTCTTTTAAATATTGCTGGTTCCCAATACCATTATTCATCCAGCAGAATGATTCCTAAGCCAAATGGAACATGCTATTGACCCTAACCATACAATGTTCCCTCAATCTCACTTTACAGAAGAGGAGGGATAAAGTTGATATTACAATACAGGAAGTTAGGAGATCTTCCACCTGCTGAGTACCTCAAAATCCATGCAGAAATAATCCCTGGAGAAGATGTTGGCAGCTATGAAAGACCTGAGAGAACAAAAGTCATATTCCATGGCAAACAACATGGTCAGGATGAAAAGATGTGTCTGAGTCATCCTCTCTATTTTTAATGCAGGGAAGATGGACCAAAGCAGGCCTGTGTGGAGAGCTGTTCCCAGGTGACTATGGTTTCTATACCATTCTAACATGTGAATGTATCACAGGAAGTAGGGCAGCCTCCATGTCAGGAGACACTAGGACGCAACTGTTAGGACAAAGTGGTGGCCAAGACAGGGACCTCATTTATTTCCTGAAGGTAGTGACCTCACCTCATTTCCTTGGTGATGGAACTCTCTGAATTTTGTGATCCAGGAAGCCAGGCACCCAGAGCCAGTCCCAGTCCCAGTTGCAGTGGGCTCACTTGTTTGGATTCACTAAGGACAGAGTCAGTCTTTCTTGGTACCTACTGATGTAAGGGTTGCCAAATACCAAGAAAGCTCTGAAGAGGGGTCTTTCCTGAGAGGACAGGAATTGGCTCACCACTGCCTCCTGACAACTTCACAGAGTTGACCAAGGAGACCAGATGTGAGACAGAAAGGCCATTTCTGGGGAACATCATATGGCCTACCAGTCAGAGGACACTCCAGATAGTGACAGACCTACTTGTGGGAAAAAGTTGCATTTGTGGGTGTTGGTTTGTGTTTGTGGTTTTTTTCTCATGTTCTGAGAATAGGTAAAAAAGGAGGTTTGTTTGGTTTGGAGTGGACTGTTTCCAGTAAGTCATTTGACAAGGAGACTGTTTCTATGTCTGTGTATCCCACTGTATTTTTCTATGTAGATATTAGAAAAAAATAGCTCATTGGTTGTGTCCTGTCTAGTAGAAAGCTTCCCAGCATGCATCCTTTCCAATTAATGAATGGACTGAGGCTTTCCTTATCCATGGGCAACACCGGCTATCTACCTAATTTTCCATTTTTTCATGAATTCTGGCCACTCTCAAGATTAGTATCATGTATTTTTGTACAAGATATGTACCACCTCCAAGCTCTGTGACATGGCCATGTACTGGATAGCTGAAGGGAATGGCGAGCATCTCAGAAAACTCATATATCAGAGTAACCAGGAAAGTCTCCGTGGAGAAACCCTGCTTGGGGCCTTTTGATTACCTATTGTTCTGTTGCTCTGAATGTCAGAAAGGTCTTTGCCTCAGGCCACCCCTTTGTGAAGCCTGAAGAAAACAGTTTTAAAATGGAAATGAATGGGCATCACCTGTGGCTCTTTGCTTCATAGCTTTGGAAATGGATGTGTCTGAATCAGCCTCTTGGCCCTGTGTGAGCCTGTGGTTTAGATTTTCAGCACCTGATGAATCTAAAGAAAGATCCCATGTGGGCATCCAAAACCTAAATGGAAAAAAGATCAGTGATTGTGGATGATGCCTCTCGCCTTCCTCTGTAAGATTCCTGACCTCCATCAAGTGAGAATAGGGATCATTTGTGTCAAATAAGTTCTTCAAAGGGCTGCAGAGGGGAGACAATAGGTGCTTGGGTTTTCTTATAACTCCAATTCACACTAAAAATCTATACCCCACAGTCAGTATGCCTCAAATTTGAGAAGTGGAGTAGTATTAACGGCAGGCCTATTTGATCACTTCTGTTTCACACTAACGTTGTCCAGGCCACCCTGACTTTAGGCAAATGAGGGGCAAGGGAGTTTATTTTTGACACTGTCTTGGGCTGTGCCCCTCATGGAAACCTCCAGCTAGAGGTTATGATTAGTGTCTATATAAAAGATGAAGAGGGCCGTGTGAGAGTGTTTTGGTTTTAATTGTCATCATTTGTGTAGCAATTGGAAGAGATGCCTGGGTCCACCTGGGCTTGAACTCTGTTGTGATTCCCCTTAGAGACTGAGTTGTGTAACTGACCTCAGAGAAGTATTGCCATGAATTGTGTTGGGATTTCAGGAGGCCATACATGAGATTCACCATTGGAATCTGAGATCTTGGCCCAGGGTGACTTTACACAGAGCACTGGGAATCTAATCCAGGATATCACAAGATTTTATTCTGAAAGATTCCAGCCATAGTTGAGAGTCAAAACACACATGCAACTCACATTGTAGACCTCAATGGGCCTGGCTTCATGAGACCTTTTGCCCACTCTTTGGGAAGCCTTGCCTGTGAGAGTTCACCAGAGCTTTCATTGAAATGAGATTCTTAACCATTTATTGGTTCCTGTATAAATTGAATCCCACAGTGCCTCCAACTTCATTATTGAAAAATATCTAGATATATACCATGAATTTTTTGAAATTACCATGACCAGGTGGCACTGGAGAACATTTGGATGTCCTGTTGCTAATCATGATTGTACCAGACAGTGCCTTAATTGACTGTGTTTCATGAAAATGCTGTAGAACATAGATGCCAGTAAGTTGGAGCCTGCAGACTAGTGGGCATAAAGCAGTGGAGTGTAGGTGTGTGAAAAAACATCAGTTGTGGGTCCACGTGGATCTGGCATTGGCTTAGAAATGACTTGTCACTGACATGGTACATCCAGCAGACCCTTCTATGTAAAGGCATCTTGTTATATGGAGAGGATTCCTGCCAATGATCAGAATAAGGGGGCTATTGTCGAGTTGAAAAGCTATGTGGGATTTAAGCCTCATTGGTGCATTTTACTGCAGACCCTCACCCACCACATATGAGAGTACATCCTCCAGCACTGTGTCCCAGTGGAGCTCCTTGTATTTCGTGAAGCCAATACAAAACTCACAGTGCAGCAGTAAGAAACACCACGAAAGTGGAGCATGAACAAATGGCTTTACAGACAACACGGTTAGATACTTAGACCCCAGTGGCCAAAGTTTCCCTACAAATAGAGAATTCAGCACTGCTGCCTCATGTCCACTAGAAAATAAGGAACCATGTCATCCAGGTCACATAGATGGAGACCCAGCATTGATGGTCTCACTACAAAGGAAGCAAAAGCTCCTGACAAAAACATATTTCAACTGCCCAACCTCAGAGGCAGTTTCTCAAAAAGTCATTAGGCCAGCAGAGCTCCATGTTTGTGAAGTGTTTACCCTCTCCCTTTTTGTAAACTGTTCTACCTCCTACAAGTTTGTGAAGTTCTGAGCATTTTCCTTTCCACATATGTATTCACAGATTTTCTAACTCTTCTCCACTAATTGTGTCTTATTTGGGGCGAAGGTAATGTCAAAGCATTGTTCTGGCTGAGAGTGGGAAGATTTTTGTGTAGCACATATTTGCATACATATTAGATTCATTTTCCTATTTTCCATTTGAAATACTGAATCCCTGACACTAACCCATACCCTACTAGACTCTGACTACTAAACCTAATATGATGGAGAAAAAGAAACCTAACAGAATAGAAATACAGGCCTTTCATAGGAGGCATGGTGTATACTTGGACTTGCCTTCTGCTTTATCAATGGTATGTGTTATAAATCTAGTCAACTTTTCATTGTAATACTTCTCCATGAGTTTTTAAAGTTAACACATATGTAAATTTCTGTCTCCCTTTCTCTGTAGCCTATTCATCAAATGTATTTTTTTATGCATTTTTAGAATTCTACCTGGTATCACATGTACATTCTTGTGAGATCGCTTATTTTGGAAGATACAAATTGTGAGAAGAGATCGCTCTCTCTAAATACAGATGGAACTGGAATTTCCACCTATGGGTGAATTTCCTAGATGAACAATATTATGTATAAATAAATGTTCAGTAAAATGAATATTTTTGGATACGTGGATGATATATATTTCATGATGAATTTCGAATGGCATATATATTGCTACATTTTAATGTCTGTGTATGTGTGTATCTATCTATTTATCTATCTATCTATATAGATATAGATATCTACTCTTAAGATTTTCAAAATATGAAATATATGTGTCTTATTATACACTCCCTAAGTAAACTCATGTGTGTGTATGTAGATTTATAATCAACTTTTCACAAAATTATTCTTAGAAATATTCATCCACCTTAAATACATATTTTTTTCTAGTACTGAAAAGTAAATTAAGTGAATGGTGTATACAATTCGTAATATTTCTACAGTGACTGAACCAGTTTCACATCAATGTAAGAAGACACCTATGGCACCATGATGTGTATTTTGAAGTTCGTTTTTATTCAGACACTGGTACATTACTATTTCTGCAGTTTATGGACATTATAGGATATATCCTTTCATCCACAATTTCACAAATTTATAGGCATTTGGTTCACTTTCAATCACTTCCTACTTCAGAACACATGTATTCCTCCATGTTTCTTGACTGTTCTTTTCATGAGATTCTTTCCAAACATAGTATTATTGATTTCCATAATCACTTTTGAAGCCAAACTCACACACTCTTCATGATAAACCATAACGCTAATATTACCATTAGATGTATAACTGGTTGGAATGAATGTATGTATATCAATATAAGATTTCCTATATATTTTCAGATATCAATTCAATCCATTATTTAACGTTTGAACCAGTTATATTATTTATTCACAGTATGGTCTATTAAGGCATCATCTCTATATTCGTAGACCGATGGTATACCTGTTTGTATCCCCAATACTAATTTTTAAGTCTTTAAAATATTGCTTTCAGAAATGGTGGAAGAAATACTGTAGTCACCTGATATACATATACATTTCATCACGGTAATATTCCTGAAACAAAATGCAAGGGTCACACTTATGATTGTATCAAAGCCTATATTGAAAGTGAGCATGTATTACTAACAACATCCATGCCCTGATTAACTAATGATCTCAAATATCATTCCTATTGGTGACTACATATTTGTTTCTTCCTAAGATTATATATTGAAACTGAACCCTGTTAAAAATGTCTTATCCTATCACCCACTTTGTACTTTGCCTTATTTCCTAATGTCTCTATTGATATCTGCTTTCCTACACATTTTCCCCAGTTTATCACTGTGACTGACTGTTCACATATGCTGACATTTACACTCACTCTCTAATCAAAACTCTATATCTAAAGAACTTTTGGTCCAACTCCTCGACTCACTCAAATGGATTCTTCAAAGCCCTGCAGAGGGTAGCCCATAGTTGCTTGAGTTTTCTCATGACCCCAATTCACATAAAGAATCTATACCCCACAGAGAATAGGCCTCAAATTGGAGAAGTAGAGCAGTATTATTGGCAGGCCTATTTGATCACTCCTGCTTCACAGGAAGAGTTTCCATGCCACCCTGACTTTAGGCAAATGAGAGGCATGTGAGCTTATATTGGACACTGTCTTAAGCTGCGCCCTTCATGGAAACCTCCAGCCAGAGGTTATGATGAGTCTCTAAATTGAAGAAGATGAGGGCCATGTGGGAGTGTTTTGGTTTAATTGTGGTCATTTGTGTGGTGGTTGGAAGAGATGACTGGGTCCACCTGTGCTTGAACTCTGGAGTGATTCCCCTTAGAGACTGAGTTCTGGAACAGATCTCAGAGAAGTATTGGCATGAATTGTGTTGGGATTTTAGGAGGCCACGCATGAGAGTTGCCCTTGGAGACTGAGATCTAGGCCCAGGATAGCTTTCAAAGAGCACTGGGAATCTCAGCCAGGATATCACATGACTTTATTCAGAAAGACTTGGAAGCCATAGTTG
The DNA here is from genome assembly GCF_048772815.1 of Callospermophilus lateralis. Classification (NCBI taxonomy): domain Eukaryota; kingdom Metazoa; phylum Chordata; class Mammalia; order Rodentia; family Sciuridae; genus Callospermophilus; species Callospermophilus lateralis. The sequence goes on along the minus strand of NW_027512582.1, from coordinate 80,532 downwards.
AGAGTCAAAAAAAAACATGGCCCTCAATTGTAGACCTCAATGGGCCTGGCTTAATGTGACCTTTTGGCCACTCTTTGGGAAGCCTTGCCTCTGAGAGTTCTCCCGAGCTTTAATTGAAATGAGCTTCCTCACCATTTCATGGTTCCCGAATGAATTGAATGCCACAGTGCCTCCAAATTTATCTTTGAAAATTGGCTAGATAAATACCATGAAATTTTTTAAATTCTTATGAACAGGTGGCACTGGAGAACCTTTGGATGTCTATTGCTGATCACGAGTGTACCAGACATTGCATTGATTGACTGGGTTTCATGAAAACGGTGAGAACAGAGATGCCAGAATGTTGAGGCCTGCTGACTAGTTGGCCTAGAGCAGTGGTGGGCTGGTGTATGATAAAACATCTGTCGTGGGGCCATGTGGATCTGCCATTGGCTTCCAAATGCCTTGTGACTGACATGGTGCAGCCAGCAGAACCATACAAGTTAACGGACCTTATTATATGGAGAGGTTTCAGGGCAATATTCAGAATCAGGTTGATATGGACATGGGTGCAAGCTTTTGGGGATAGAAGCCTGGTTGGTGCATTCTCCTGCAGACCCTCACCCACTACACGTGAGAGTACTCTCTATAGCACTGTGTCCCAGTTTTTCTTTTTGTATTTTGTGAAGCCAATACCAAACTCCCAGTGCAGCAGTAAGAAACACCACGAAAAGTGAAGTATGACCAAATGGCTTCACAGACCACATGGTTAGACACTTAGACCCCAGTGGCCTCAGTTTACCTACAAAGAGAGAATTCAGAACTGCTGCCTCATGTTCTATTGCAAATAAGGAACCATGTCATCCAGGTCACATAGATGCTGACGCAGCTTTGATGGTCTCACTACAAAGGAAGCGAAAGCTCCTGACAACAACAAACATTTCAAGGGCCCAAACTCAGAGGCAGTTTCTCAGAAATTAATTAGGCCACCAGAGCTCCATGTTTGTGAAGTGTTTACCCTTTACCTTACTTTTGGAAATTCCTCTACCACCTCCAAGGTTGTGAACTCCTGAGCATTTTCTTTTCCAGATATATATTCACAGATTTTCAAACTCTTCTCCACTAATTGTGTATTACTTGTGGTGAAGGAACTATCAAGGCATTTTTTTGGATGACAGTAGGAAGATTTTTGTCTAACAAATATTCGCATACACATTAGATTCATTTCCCTATTTTCCATTTGAAATACTGAATCCCTGACACTAACCCATACCCTACTAGACTCTGACTACTAATCCTAATATGATGGAGAAAAAGAAACCTAACAGAATAGAAATACAGGCCATTTCTTAGGTGGCATGGTGTATACTAGGACTTGCCTTCTGCTTTATCAAGTGTATGTGTTATAAATCTAGTCAACTTTTCATTGTAGTACTTCTCCATGAGTTTTTAAAGTTAACACATATGTAAATTTCTGTCTCCTTTTCTCTGTAGCCTATTCATCTCATGTATTTTATTATGCATATTTAGAATCCTACCTGGTATCACACATACATTCTTGTGAGCTCACTGTTTTTGGATGATACAAATTGTGAAAAGAGATCACTCCCCCTAAATACTGATGAAACTGAAAATTCAACAAATTGGTGAATTTCCTAGATGAACAACATTATACATAAATCCATGCTCAGTAAAAAGAATATTTTTGGATATGAGGATGATATATATTTCATGATGAATTTTGATTGGCATATATATTGCTACATTTTAATGTCTGTGTTTTTATCTTTATAAATATATATATATATATATATACTCTCCAGATTTTTCACAATATTAAATATATGTGTCTTATTATTCACTCCCTAAATACATTCATATTCATGTATGTGGATTTGTAATCAAATTTGCACAAGATTATTCTCAGAAAAATTCATCCACATAAAATACATATTTATTTTCCAGTACTGAAAACAAACTTCGGTGAATTGTGCTTACAAATCCTAATATTTGCATGGTAACTGACCCAGTTTAACATTAATGCAAGTATAATCCTATGGGACATGATGTGTATTTTGAAGTTCATTTTTATTCAACAGTGGTACATTACTATTTCTTCAGTTGATGGATATCATAGGATATAACTTTTCATCCACAAGTTCACAAATCTGCAGGCATTTGGTTCACTTTCAATTACTTCTTGCTTCAGAACATATGTATTCCTCCATGTTTCTTGACTGTTCTTTCATGAGATTCTTTCCAAACACATTATTTTCGATTTCCATAATCATTTTTGAAGGAAAGAGGCGCCTTACTTACCCCCAGAAAGGTTCGTTGAGGTCTCCTTGTCCTGCGCTGCGTGATTCCCGGCCAATGCACCAAATGTAAGGTTCCGGCGAATGTTGGAGGAAGAGACCATCAAGAAACTGCGGCTCATGCAACAGTAAAAGCCGTTTATTGAGGATCCAATCCAGCATGCTGGGGCTACGTGCTCACTCAAGATGGGAGAGCATCCCAGAGCCCCGAGCAGGGGTTGAGCAGTGCTTAAGTACACTTTTTGGGCAGGGCGGGACTTTACATATATTACAGTCTCCTTTAAGAAATCATCATACACAATGGGAAAATCAAACAACAATTCCTAAACATGATTAGTTCATTTATTGGTGGGAACATGTAAGGCGGGAGTGATAGGTCAGTTCTAAAGCGGGGTACACATTCAAAATGATTGGTTTAGGCCCTGCAATGCCTATGTGCCAGGCCTCACAGGGTCCTAGGTTATTAAAAAACCAGGCGGTCAGGGGGAATATTTACTGGGTAGTCCGGGAATTGTCCTACAAGCTACAGGAATTTCAGGTTTTGCGTGTAGCATAGGAACTTAACAATACCTGGTCCTTTACATTTTAACTCAAGCCTTGCTGCTTAAAAACTTTACAACACCCGGTCTTTTACACTTTAAGTTTTACACTTTAATTTCAATTTCTTTTACGCTTACAGATCACTCCTGGTGCACAAGAAGGGTGTCCAAGCCACCATGACTTTAGGCAAATGAGGGCCAAGGGAGCTTATTTTGGACACTGTCTTGGGCTGTGCCCCTCATGGAAACCTCCAGCCAGATGTTATGATAAGTGCCTTTATGGAAGAAGAGGAGGGCAATGTGGGATTGTTTTGGTATTAATTGTGGTCATTTGTGTGACGGTTGGAAGAGATGACAGGGTCCACCTGGGCTTGAAGTCTGGTGTGAATCCCCTTAGAGACTGAGTTCTGGAACTGACCTCAAAGAAGTATTGCATGAATTGTGTTGAAATTTTAGGAGGCCACGCATGAGAGTCGCTCTTATAAACTGAGATCAAGGCCCAGGGTGGCTTTCCACAGAGCACTGGGAATATCAGCCAAGATATCCCATGATTTTATTCTTAAAGACTTGGTAGCCATAGTTGAGAGTCAAAAACACATGGAACTCACAACGTATACCTCAATGGGCCTGGCTATATTTGACCTTTTGGCCACTCTTTGGGAAGCCTTGCCTATGAGAGTTCTCCAGAGTTTCATTGAAATGAGCTTCCTCAACATTTAGTGGTTCTTGAAACCCACAGTGCCTCCAACTTCATCCTTGAAAAATGGCTAGATAAATACCATGAAATTTTTGAAAATCCCATGACCAGGTGGAACTGGAGAATCTTTGGGTGTCCTGTTGCTGATCATGAGTATACTAGAGGGTGCCTTGATTGACTGGGTTTCATAAAAATAATGTAGAAAAAAGATGCCAGTAAGTTGGAGCCTACTGAGTAGTGGGCCTAGAGCAGCGGTGGGCAGGTGTGCAGGTGTGTGATAAAACATCTGTGGTAGGTCCATGTGGTTTGGCCATTGGCTACCAAATGCCTTGTGAAGGACATGGTGCAGCCAGCAGACCCTTATTTGTAAAGGCATTTTGATATATGGAGAGGTTTCAGGGCAATTTTCAGAATCAGGTTGACATGGTCAATGGTGCAAGCTATGTGGGAAAGAAGCCTGGTTGGTGCATTCTCCTGCAGACCGTGACCCACCACAGTGACAGAACTCTCTCCAGCACTGTGTCCCAGTTGAAATTGTTGTATTTCGTGAAGCAAATACCAAAGTCCCAGTGTAGCAGCAAGAACCACAACAGAAAGTGGAAGAGGACCAAATGGCTTCACAGTCCACACGGGGTGACACTTAGCCCCCAGTGGCCACAGTTTACCTACAAAGAGAGAATTCAGCACTGCTGCCTCAGGTTCATTGGATAATAAGAAACCATGTCCTCCAGGTCACATAGATGCAGACCCAGCTTTGATGGGCTCACTATAAAGGAAGCTAAAGCTCCTGACAACAACATATATTTCAAGTGCCCAAACTCAGAGGCAGTTTCTCAAGAAGTATTTAGGCCAGCAGAGCTCCATGTTTGTGGAGTGTTTACCATGTCCCTTACTTATGGAAACTGCTCTATCACCTCCAAGGTTGGGAAATCCTGAGCGTATTCCATTCCAGATATGTATTCACGTATTTTCTAACTCTTCTCCTCTAATTGTGTCTTACTTGTGGCAAAGGTAATGTCAAGGCATTGTTGTGGATGAAAGTGGGAAGATTTTTGTGTAGCACATATTTGCATACACATTGGATTCATTTTCCAATTTTCCATTCAAAATACTGAATCTCTGACACGAAACTATACCCTACTAGACTCTGACTACTATTCCTAATATGATGGAGAAAAATAACTCAAACAGAATAGAAATACAAGCAGTTCAGAAGAGGCATGGTGTATAGTTGGACTTGCCGTTTGCATTATGTAGGTTAGGTGTTATAAATCTAGTTAATTTTTAATTGAAATAGTTCTCCATGTGTTTTTAAAGTTAATGAATATGTGAATTCCTGTATCCCTTTCTCTGTAGCCTATTCAGCACATGTATTTTTATATGCACATATAGAATCCTACCTGGTATCACATATACATTCTTGTGAGGTGGCCGACTTGGCAGATACAAATTATGAGAAGAGATCACTCCTGCTAAATGCTGTTGGATCTTAAAATTCAACCTATGGGTGACCTTCCTAGTTGAACAACATTATTCATAAATCCATGTTCATTAAAATTAATATTTCGGGATCTATGAATGATATATATTTCACCATGAATTTCGATTGGCATATATATTGCCACTTTATAATGTCTGTGTGTGTTTTGTATATATATACTCTCCAGATTTTTCACAATATGAAATATGTGTCTTATTATTCACTCCCTAAATACATTCATATTCATGTATGTGGATTTGTAATCAACTTTGCACAAGATTATTCTCAGAAATATTCATCCACCTGAAATACTTATTTGTTTCCTAGTACTGAAAACAAACTTCAGTGAAAGGTGCATACAAATCCTAATATTTCTACCGTAACTTACCAAGTTTAACATCAATGCAAGTAGATTCCTATGGGACATGATGTGTATTTTGACGTTCATTTTTATTTAAAACTGGTACAGTACTATTTCTTCAGTTTATGCACATCCATGGATAAATTTTTCACCCAAAATTTCAAAATTAAAGACATTTGTTTCACTTTCAATCACTTCCTGCTTCCGAACACATGTAGTCCTCCAGGTTTTTCGACTGGTCGTTTCATGAGACTTCTTAACAAACACATTATTTTCGATTTCCATAATCACTTTTGAAGGAAAACTCACACACCCTCTTCATGATAAACCGTAACCCTAATATTACCATTAGACTTATAATTGGTTGTAATGAATGTATGTATACCAATATCAATATAAGATTTCCTGTATATTTTCAGATATCAATTTATTCTAACTCCAATTTCTAAAGTTGGATCCAGTTATATTATTTATTCACAGTACGATCTATTCATGCATCATCTCTATATTCATTGACACAGGGTACACCTATTTGTATACCCAATACTAATTTATGGGTTTTAAAAATATTGCTTCCCATAATGGTGGAAGAAATACTCATGTCACCTGATCTACATATACATTTTATCACAGTAATATTCTGGACAAAAATGCAAAGGTCACACTTATGATTGTACCAAACCCTAAATTGAAAGTGAGTATATATTACTAAAAACATCCTTGTCCAGGATGCCTAATTCTCCCAAGTGTCAATATTGTTGGGGACTATATATTTGTTTCTTCCTATGATTATATATTCAACCTCAACCCTTTTGAAAATGTCTAATCCTATCACGCATTTTATAATTTGTCTGATTTCCTAATGTCTCTATTGAGACCTGCTTTCCTACATATTTTCCCCAGTTCATCATTGTGACTGACTCTTCACATGTGCTGACATTTACATTCACTCTCTAAACGAAACCCTATTGCTAAAAAACTATTGGTCCAACTCGAAGACTCACTCTTCTTCCTAAACCTACTATCTTCCAAATCCTACCGACTATCCATTTTTGACTGGATGTTCTCTTCGACATTCAGGCATCTGAGGTGCAAGGTTTTATTCCATTGTGTATAGATTTATCTGAGACTAAAATGCAGAATGTAATTCAAAGCTAAATATCCCAAAGAAGGGCCCAATGCCCTTTCTGGCTTCAAATCGTAACTAGATTTATGTTTTCATACTTATATTTCAAATATATATTCTTATAAATTTTGCAGGTTCCCAATACCATTATTCATCCAGCAGAATGATTCCTAACACAAGTCAAATATGTTATTGACCCTAACCATACACTGTTCCCTCATTCTAAATTTACAGAGAGGAGGGACAGAGTTGGTCTTACAATACAGGAAAGTAGGGGATCTTCCACCTGCTGAGAACCTCAAAGTTCCATGCAGAAATGTTGACTGAAGAAGATGTAGGCAGCTATGAAGAACCTGAGAGAACAAAAGTCATGTTCAATGGCAAAAAACCTGTTCAGGATGAAGGGTTCTGTCTGAATCAGCCTCTCACATCTTAATTTAGAGAAGATGGACCAAACCAGGCCTGTGTGGGTAGCTGTTTCTGGGTGCCTATGGTTGTATACCATTCTAAATTGTGAAAGTGTCACAGGAAGTAGGGGCAGCCTCCTTCTCATGTGACACTTGGAAGCCACTGGTAGGACAAAGTGGTTGCCAAGGCAGTGACCTCATTCAGTTCCTAAAGGAAGTGACCTCACCTCACTTCCTTGGTGATGGAAATCTCTGAACTTGGGATTCATGAAGCCAGGCACCCAGAGCCAGTCCCAGTCCCAGTCCCAGTGGTCTCACTTGTTTGGATTTACCAAGGACAGTGTCAGTCTTTCTTGGTACCTACTAATGTGAGGATGGCCAAATGCCAGGAAAGCTCTAAAGAGGGGTCATTCCTGAGAAAGCAGGTAGTTTCTCACCTCTGGGTCCTGACACCTGCACAGAGTTGGCCAAGGAGACCAGATCTGAGACAGATCAGGCCATTCCGTGGGAATATAGTATGGCTCACCAGTCAGAGGACAGTCCGGATAGTCACAGAACTTCTTGGGGGAAGGAGGTGCCTTTGTGGGTGTGGGGGTGGGTTTCTGGTTTCGTCTCATGTTCAGAGAATAGGTAGACAAGGCGCTTTTTTTGGTGTGGAATGAACTGTTTCTAGTAAGTCATTTGACAAGGCGAGTGTTTCTATGTCTGTCTATCACACTGTGTCCGTGGTTGCAGATATTAGAAAAGAAAATGCATCAATGGATGTGTCCTGTCTAGTAGAATGCTTCCCAGCATTCATCCTGTCCAATTTATGAATGGATTTCAGATTGCCTTTTCGATGGGTAACACCTGCAATCTTCCTAAGTTTCAGTTTTCTTCTGGACTTCTGCCCCTCTCCAGAATAGGCTCATGGTTTTATGTCTAAGGTATGTACCACTTCCAAGCTGTGTGCCATGACCATGTACTGGATAGCTCAAAGGAATGGCGAGCATCTCTGAAAAATCAGATATTAGTGTGACCATTAAATCTCAGTGGAGAAACCCTGCTTTGGGCCTTTTGCTTACCTATTGTTCTGTTGCCCTGAATGTCAGGAAGTTCTTTGCCTCAGGCCACCCCTTTGTGAAGCCTGAAGAAAACAGTTTTCAAATGGAAATGAATGGGCAACACCTGTGGCTCTTTGCTTAATTGCTTTGGAAAGGGATGTGTCTGAATCAGCCTCTTGGCCCTGTGTTAGGCTGTAGCTTAGATTCTCAGCACCTGATGGATCTAAAGAAAGATCCCATGGGTGCATTAAAAACCAAAATGGCCAAAAGAGCAGTCATTGTTTATGAAGACTCTCGCCTTCCTCTCTAAGGTTCCTGACATCCATCAAGTGAGAATAGGGATCCTTTGTTTCAAAAGAGTTCTTCAAAGCCCTGCAGAGGCTATCCCATAGGTGCTTGGGTTTTCTCATGACCCCAATTTACATGAAGAATCTAAACCCTACAGTCAGTAGGCCTCAAATTGGAGAAGCCAAGCTGTATTAACGGCAGGCCGATTTGATCACTCCTGTTTCACAGTCAGGATTTCCAGGCCACACTGACTTTAGGCAAATGAGGGGCAAGGGAGGTTATTTTGGACACTGTCCTGTCCTGCGCCCCTCATGGAAACCTCCATCCAGAGGTTAGGATGAGTGTCTATATGGAAGAAGAAAAGGGTTATGTGGGAGCATTTTGTTTGGAATTGTGGTAATTTGTGTGGCACTTAGAAGAAAAGACTGGGTCCACCTGGGCTTGAACTCTGTTGTGATTCCTCTTAGAGAATGAATTCTGGAACTGACCTCAGAGAAGTATTTTCATGAATTGTGTTTGGTTTTTACTAGGCCATGCATGAGAGTCGCCCTTGGAACCTGAGATCTAGGTGCAGGGTGGCTTTCCCCAGAGCACTGGGAATCTCAGCCAGGATATCACATGATTTTATTCTGAAAGACTTTGCAGCCACAGTTGAGAGTCAAAACACACATGGACCTCACATTGTAGACCTCAATGGGCCTGGCTTCATGTGACCTTTTTAGCCACACTTTGGGAAGTCTTGCCTGTGAGTGTTCTCTAGAGCTTTCATTGAAATGAGCTTCCTCAACATTTAATGGTTCCTGAATAAATTGAAACCCAAAGAGCCTCCAACTTCATCCTCGACAAATGGCTTGATAAATACCATTAAATTTTTGAAATTCCCATGACCAGGTGGCACTGGAGAACTTTTGGATATCCTGTTGCTGACCATCAGTGTACCAGACAGTGCCTTGACTGACTTTGTTTCATGAAAATTGTGTAGAACAGTGATGCCAGTAAGTTGGAGCCTGCTCATTAGTGGGCCTAGAGCAGTGGTGTGAAGGTGTGTGATAAAACATGTGTGGTGGGGCCATGTTTATCTGCCATTGGCTTCCAAATGCATTGTGACTGACAGGGTACAGCAAGCAGACCCTTATATGTAAAGGCATCTTGTTATATGGATAGGTTTATGGGCAATGTTCAGAATCAGGTTGGCTACCTGGTACCACACGTACATTCTTGTGAGGTGGCTGACTTGGCAGATACAAATTGAGAGAAAAGATCTCTCCTACTAAACCCCATTGAAACTGAATATTCAACATATGGGTGAGCTTTCTAGTTGAAGAACATTATACATAAATCCATGTTCAGTAAAATGAATATTTTTAGATCTGTGGATAATATATATTATATGATGAATTTTGATTGACATATATATTGCTACTTTTTTGTCTGTGTGTGTTTTGTGTTTGTGTATATATATATATATATATATATATATATATATATATATATATATACACACTCTCCAGATATTTCAAAAAATGAAATATATGTGTCTCATATACACTCCCTAAATTCATTCATGTTCATGTATCTGGATTTATAATCAACTATTCACAAGATTATTCTCAGAAATATTCATGCACCTGAAATTTGCCTAATGCTCTCAAATATCAATCCTATTGGTGTCTACATATTTGTTTTTTCCTAAGATTATATATTCAAACTCAATCCTTTTCAAAATATCTAGTCCTGTCACTCACTTTGTAATTTCCCTGATTTCATAATGTCTCTATTGATATCTGCTTTCCTACATATTTTCCCCAGTTCATCATTGTGACTGACTCTTCATCTGTGCTCACATTTACATTCACTCTCTAACTGAAACCGTATTGCTAAAGAACTTTTGTTCTAAATTCTATACTCACTCTTCTTCCTAAACCTACTGACTATCTTCCTAATCCTACCAACTATACCTTTTTCACTGGATGTTCTCTTCTACATTCAATCATCCAAGTAAATGTCTGGGAAGCTTCGGAGAAGGAGACGACCAACAGAGTACTCATGATACAGCAAAAGGTTTATTGGGTTTCCAGCATGCTGGGGCTCAGAGCTCACTTTAATAGAGCAGATAGCCCTGAGAATAGCTTAAGTAGAGTTTGTATACTTTCCCTGGAGAAGGCAGGGAGGGAAGTTTATTGATGGGTCACGACGAGTGGGCAGTTAGCATGCAACTGGGTGAGGGAGTACATTCTGTAGTTTGGCAGTTGGGGACAGCACATTTTGGGAACAAGTTTTGCAAGCATTTCTCAAGATTTCAACAGTTTTTTGTTAAGCATAGGGAAATACAGGAAGTGACAAGTACTTATTTTATTAACCTTTCATTCCTCACTTCTTTTTCTGGCTACTTTTAATCATAAAAATTATCATTGGGGGGTTTCACATTCTATGTCTCCTAGTGGGGTATTACCATAAGTTTAACTCGTCCAATTTGAGCCTGGAGAAAAGAAATTACACGGTTGAGAAAACAGGGTTTTATAGTTAGCAATAATATGAGGATTATTATTGGACCGGCCAGGGTTGATAAAAACGTAGTTAACCAGGGGCACTGTGTGAACCAAGACTCAAACAACCCTTTTTGGGTCTCTCTCTCTCTTGTTGATGCTCTTTAATGTGTCTTTTTAATTTACTCATAGATTTTATTACAACTCCAGTATGTTCGGCATAAAAACAACATTCTTCCCTCAATGCAGCACAAAGGCCCCCTTCTTTAATGAAGAGGAGGTCCAAACCTCAACTGTTCTGTAAAACAACTTCAGAGAGAGAGGTTAAAGTTTCATGCAAAGCTCTGATGGTGGTTTCTAATATCTTAGTTTTGGTCTATTGCTGCTTCTAATTGGGTAATTTATTGTGTCACATGGACAAGGGCAGTGGTTCCTGGGCCCACCCGTGCAGCAAATCCTATTCCTAATATGATGGCTAAAGTGAGGGATATATGCTCCCAGTGGAACCTGGTTGTATGTCCCCCTATTTGATCTTCAAATGAACCTGCTTCATAATAGAGCACTCTGGGAAACATCTGCACCATTACACGATTAATCACATCTTTTGACCATTTCATGAAAACATAAACAAGGTTTAAGTATATAGAATTATTCTGTTGTAAGGAGGACAAGGCAAGGCACCTAAGATAGCACTAAAGACAGGGAAACAGTCCTATTTGCTTGCAACCGGATTCAGAGGGCATTGCTTCTGTTGTAATCAATTAATCACCTGAAACTCAAGTTTAGGTAGTTTCAGAATTTTGTACCCAACATGTAAGGGAAGGTGCTCAGAAGCTCACAGTCTGCAGAAGTTCAAAAACGCAGTATTTGTTCCTGTTTTTCCCCTGTTCTGCAAGTTAACTTTTAAAGGACACCTGGGAGGGGGAGAGCTTTTTCTTCCCTTTCTTATTTTACCCCTGCCAGCTGTTACCATGGAGACCAGTTGGTAACTTCTTTATCTTAGAAATGTAGCCATCTCTGTGAATCCCCAGCTCAAGGACAGAGGCCTTGTTCACATATTTTGTGAAAAACTAGAAAAAGGGTGTCTACCTGAGAAGTGCTGATTTTTTTAGCCACTGGCCAAGTAGAACAGGGCAACACGAAAAGAGGAAGTTTATCTACATTGAACTCTTTTATAGGGACTCTTTTGCTGAAAGTCCTAAAGTCAGCCATGGTGAAGACTTCTGGAGAAGGTCAGTTAAGACTTTTCTGTGGGCCTAGTGCAGAGGGGGAAGACGGGGAAGGTGGGCTGTGATCAGCTCCGTGGATCTGAGAATGAGGAAGGAGAGATGTAAAAGAATAATGGGAAACGGGTTTGAGATTTTCCTAGCATCAAAAACTTGAGCAGTAGAACAGGTAGAGCAGAGAGGATGATGGGAGTGAGTATCTCAAAACGCATATGAGGGACGTTTAATTATTAGTAAACTGTTTTCAGTGATGACAAACCAACTTTAAAGGCCATTTTTATTACATCTTAGATAGGGGACTGAGGGCTCTCCTCAGCTGGTTTGAGCTTTGGTTTAGCTGGTAAGAAGACCTGGCGGGACCCGGTGCGGGCACTGACAGGACAAGAGAGGAGTGAGTGGGTGGAGGGGTACTTCAGTAACTGCTGCCTCAGCAAGGAGGCAATGGTCTGAGAACCGGCAGAGGTTTGGGTTTTTGATCTAGTAATTGGAGGGGAGAAATCAGGTTGCTGAGGTGGGAGTGACAGCAGAATGTCTGGAGCAGAAGGCTGAGGGTGAGGATCTATTGGAGAAGCATAGTTCAGGATGTGAGTGAAGGAGGGAAAAGGTCACGCAGAATTTGAGGATCTAGAGACCCCTCTGGGGGCCATCGGTTCTTCTTATCTAATTGGTAATATGGCCAATGATGTGTACTGAATTTGATGAGGAGTTTGGGTTCCATCAGGCAGCCCCTGTTTGCTCAAATCCCCATGACTTACAGAAGAAGTCGGCTTTCCCCCCACACAGCCGTGACTGTGGCTTTGAGAGTCTGCCCGGCAAACATAGTAATCTAGGCTAGCCAACCTGCATCTGGCTTGCATGTCCCTTCATCCATAATGTTTGTTTCCATTATCTATGCTACAGAAGTAATTTAATGGAATTTTAGTGGTATCCTCTTCATCAGGAATATCCCAATAGGTAAGACCTATAGCCAGCTGACAAATGTCTGGGAGGAATGATGGCCACCAGGTCCCTCAGGGGGCTGTATGCGAGATAGATTATACTTCTTTTCCAGTAGGAATTGTGATCAGCCATCACTGCTGAATGGGCTGATGTGGCTTAGGACTACTTGTGGCCAAGGAGAGAGTCCACAGACTTATCCACATGGCGAATACGCAATTTGAAGGTTTTACCAGTCTTTTCCAGTTTCCAGCCAGAGTCTGGACAGGGCGCAGGCTTGAGATGAGAGGCATGGATCCAGAAATTGATTCCATCTACCTTTACCACTGGAGGTGTTATAAGTAGCACCGGCTATGGTCCTTTCCAGCGGGGTTTCAAGCATGATACCTGATGTCGTCTTACGTAGATGAAGTCTCTTACTTGATATCGATGTGGAGTCCCTTTGTCCCCAGTTTGGTAGGCAGTGACCAGCTGTTTACACAGGTATCACTGAGTTCTTTTCAGAGCTTTAAGTCTGTCAAGCAAGGGGGTGTGGATGGAATGGTTAGGTCTTTGAGTCGGGCTTAGGTCCCTTACTGCAGGAGGGCAACAATAGAGAATTTCACAGGGGCTAAGGTTACTCAAAGAAACAGAGGGAGTATTTCTTGCATGAAACATTGCATAAGGCAGGAGCATAGTCCAATCTTTTATGCTGTTCTCTAAGTTTAATTTTCTTAAGGTCTCTTTAATGGTTCAATTTATTCTATCTGCCTGTCCTGAACTCGGGTATCTATAAGCACAATATAACTTCCAATTAATTCCCTGGTTCCTGGCTAACCCCTGACTTACCTGGGCCATGAACACCGGTCCATTATCAGACCCTATTACCGGCTTAGCTTCCTCCAATGGTAAAGAGGCTGAGTCAGCAGCAGGGAAATCCATTTGAGGGTGTTGTGGGTTAGGGGACAAGGGCAGGGGATTAGTAAGGGAAGAAGAGTCCAGTAGAGTCAAATCTGTGACTCGGGGAGAACAGGGGGTGGAGGAGGAGGAGGTTGAGAGGGTTTGAGAGATCATGGGGGAAGGAGTAGGAGCAGAGGCAGGGACAAGGAAAGGCTTCACCCATGGAGGAGGAGATTTGCAGATGTTCTGCCAAGTTAAGATATATGGCTGTTGATCCAGATGGCTATGTGTCCCTGGCTGAGATAATATCTCTGAATTTTTAAATTAGTGCGAAGTAGAAAGATCCTTCTAGGGGCCATCCGAATTCAAAGGTGGGCCATTCTGAGGCACAGAGATTCTGCCAGGTCCAGCATTTTACTAAAACAAGAAAGATTCTGAGCTCTTAAGCGGACTTTGTTCCAGTGATCAAGGGTCAGGGACAGAGGCATTGAACTGCTCTGTCCCATAATGAAAGGTACACAAACAGCAAAAGCAAGGACACATGACACAGATAAGACAAGACCATAAACACAGGCAATGGACGTCAAACACTGAAACCAGGAATGAGTAGCCGGCAAAACCCGATGGGATGACAATACCGAATCTGAAACAAAATATCACTGAGTTGAGGAGACTATTGTTCCTTAATTTCCCGAGTTTTCTGCGGCGTCCCCCAGGGAGGTGCCCTGTGTCTCCGTGACACGTCTCTCAGCCACCTTCGGAGGGAGCTCAGGCTCTTCATCGCCAGAGATTTTGCCAAGCCCTAACATGAAACCTGAAACCAGAAAGAGGTGCCTTACTTGCTCCGAGAGGAGCCCATTGGGGTCTCTCGTCTGCCACTGCCAGAACTCTGTGGAACCTCAATATGTAAAGGTCGGGCGAGTGTCGAAGGAAGAGACCACCAAGAGTCTGTCTCATGCAACAGCAATGGGTTTATTTGGGGTTCAGCATGCTGTGGCTCAGAACTCACTTAAATAGAGCAGAGAGCCCTGAGAACACCTTAAGCACAGCTTATATACTTTCCTTGGAGAGGGAAGAGAGGGAAGTTTACTAATGGGTGAGGGCATGTGGGCGGTTTGCATGACACTGAGTGAGGGAGTACATTCTGCAGTTTGGCAGTTGGGAACAGAACATTCTGGAAACAAGATTAGCAAACATTTCTCAAGATTTCAACAGTGTTTTGTTAAGCATACAGAAAAACAGGAAGTGACAAGTACCTATTTTATTAACCTTTCACTACGGACTATCCCTTTTCGACTAGATGTTCCTTCTACATTAATTCATCCAAGGTACAAGGTCCTATGGCATTGTATATCGATTTAATTGAGACACCTCTGCAGAACGTAATTCAAAGCTGCATATCCCAATCAAGAGCCCAATGCCCTTCTGGACTTCAAATCATACTTAGATTTCTGTTTTCATACATATATTTCACCTATATATTCTTATACACATAGCAAGTTCCCAATACCATTATTCATCCAGCAGAATGATTTCTAACCCAAACCGAACATGTTATTAACCATAACCATACACTGTTCCCTCAATCTAACTTTACAGAAGAGCAGGGAAAGAGTTGATCTTACAATACTGAAATGTAGGGAATCTTCCACCTTCTGAGAACCTCAAAGGTACATGCAGAAATGATCCCTGGAGAAGAGGTAGGCAGCTATGAAGGACCTGAGAGACCAAAAGTCATCTTCCATGGCAAACAACCTGGTCAGGATAAAAGGTTGTGTATGAATCAGCTTCTCTTCTTAACGTAGAGAAGTTGGACCAAACTACGCCTGTGTGGAGATCTATTCCTGGGTGCCTATTGTTGATATACCATTCTAACTTGTGAAAGTGTCACAGAAAGTAGGGGCAGCCTCCGTATCATGGGACCCTTGAAAGCAACAGTTAGGACAAAGTGGTTGCCAAGACAGTGACCTCATTCAATTTCTGAAGGAAGGGACCTCACTTAACTTCCTTGGTGATGGAACTCTCTGAATTTGGGATCCAGGAAGCCAGGCACCCAGAGCCAGTCCCTGTTCCAGTCCCAGTGGTCTCACTTGTTTGGATTCAGCAAGGACAGAGTCAGTCTTTGTTGGTACCTACAGATGTGAGGAAGGCCAAATGAGAGGAAATCTCTGAAGCGGGGCTTTTCCTGAGAAAGCAGGTAGTGGCTCACCGCTGGCTACTGAGAACTTCACAGAGTTGGCCAAGGAGACCAGATCTGAGACAGGACAGGCCAATTTGGGGGAACATATTTTGGCCCACAAGTCAGAGGATACTCTGGATAGTCACAGACCTACTTGGGGGAAGGAGGTGCCTTTGTGGGTGTTGTTGTGGGTTTGTGGTTTTGTCTCATTTTCCTAGAATAGGTATTAAAGTCGGTTTGTTTGGATTGAAGTTTAGTGTTTCTAGTAAGTCTTTTGACATGGCGAGTGTTTCTATGTCTCAGTATTTCACTGTGTCCGTGGTTGTATGCATTAGAAAAGAGAATGCATCAATGGATGTGTCCTGTCTAGTAGAAAGCTTCTCAGCATTCAAATTGCCCCATTTATGAATGGACTGTAGCTTGCCCTATTGATGCGCAATACCTGCTATATTCCTAAGTTCCTGTTTTCTTTCTGAATTCTGGCCACTCTACAGAATAGGACCATGGTTTTTTGTTCACGATATGTACCACCTTCAAGCTCTGTGACTGGCCATGTACTGGATTGCTGAAAGAAATGGCAAGCATCTCAGAAAACTCAAGTATCAGTGTGACCAGGAAATTCTCAGTGGAGCAACCCTGCTTTGGACCATTTGCTTACCTATTGTTCTGTTTTCCTGAATTTCAGGAAGGTCTTTGACTCAGGCCACCCTTTTGTGAAGCCTGAAGAAAACAGTTTTCAAATGGAAATTATTGGGCATACATGTGGCTCTTTCCTTAACTGCTTTGAAAAGGGATGTGTCTGAATCAGCCCCTTGGCTCTGTATGAGGTAGTGGCTTAGATTCTCAGCACCTGAGGGATCTAAAGAAATTTCCCATGCGTGCATTCAAAACCAAAATGGCCAAAAGAGCAGTCATTGGCATGAAGTCTCTAGCCTTCCTCTGTAAGGTTCCTGACCTCCATCAAGTGAGAATAGGAATCCTTTGGGTCAAACGAGTTCTTCAAAACCTGCAGAGGCTAGCCCATAGGTGCTTGGGTTTTCTCATGACTCCAATTCACATAAAGAATCAATATCTGACAGTCAGTAGGCCTCAAATTGGACAAGCAGAACAGTATTAACACCAGGCCTATTTGATCACTCCTGGTTAACAGGAAGCGTGTCCAGGCCACCCTGACTTTAGACAAATGAGGGGCAAGGTAGATTATTGTGGATACTGTCTTGGTCTGCGCCCCTCATGGAAACCTCCAGCCAGAGGTTATGATGAGTGTCTATATGGAAGGAGATGAGGTCCATATGGGAGTGTTTTGGTTTTAATTGTGGTCAATTGTGTGGTAGTTGGAAGAGATGACTGTGTCCACCGGAGCTTGAACTCTGGTGTGATTACCCTTAGAGACTGAGTTCTGGAACTGACCTCAGAGAAGTATTGCAAAAAATAGTGTTGGGATTTTAGGAGGTCACGCATGAGAATCACCCTTGTAATCTGAGATCTAGGCCCAGGATGGCTTTCCACAGTGCTCGGGGATTCTGAGCCAGGATATCACATGATTTAATTCTTAAAGACTTGGGACCCTTAGTTGAGAATACAAACACACATGGATCTCACTTTGTATACCTCAATGGGCCTGGATTCATGTGACCTTTTGGCCACTCTTTGGGAAGCCTTCCCCGTGAGTGATCTCCAGAGCTTTCATTGAAATGAGCTTCCTCACCATTTAATGGTTCCTGAATTAATTGAAACCCACAGTGCCTCCAACTTCATCCTTGAAAAATGGCTAGATAAATACCATGAAATTTTTGAAATTTCCATGACCAGGTGGCACTGGATAAACTTTGAATGTCCTGTTGCTGATCATGATGGTTCCAAAGTGTGCCTTGATTGACTGGGTTTCGTGAAAATGTTGTAGAACAGAGATGCCAGTAAGTTGGAGCCTGCTGAGTAGTGGGCATAGAGCAGTGGACTGTAGGTGTGTAAATAAATATTTTTGGTAGGATCACCTGGATCTTCCATTGGCTTCCAAAAGACTTGCGACTGACATGGTGCAGGCAGCCGACCCTTATATGTAAAGGCATCTTTTTATATGGAGAGGTTTCAGGGCAATGTTCAGAATCAGGTTGCTATAGTCAAGTGGGAAAGCTATGTGGGATTAAAGCCTGGTTCGTACATTCTCTTGTCGACCATGACAAACCACACGTGACAGAACTCCCTCTATCATTGTGTCGCAGTTGAACTCCTTGTATTTCATGAATCTAATACGAAACTCCCAGTTCAGGAGTAAGAAACACCCTGAAAATTGGAGCATGACCAAATGGCTTCACAGACCACACGGGAAGACACTTAGCTCCCAGTGGCCACAGTTTACCTACAAAGAGAGAATTCAGAACTGCTGCCTCATTTTCATTAGAAAATAAGGAACCATGTCCTCCAGGTCACATAGATTCAGACCCAGATTTCATGGTGTCACTACAAACGAAACTAAATTTCCTGACAATTACAAATATTTCATGTGCCCAACCACAGAGGAAGTTTCTCAAGAAGTCTTTAGGCCAGCAGAGCTCCATGTTTGTGAAGTGTTTACCCTCTCCCTTACTTTTGGAAACTGTTCTTCTACTTCCAGTGTTGTGAACTTCTGAGCATTTTACATTTCTCATATGTATTCACAGATTTTCTAACTCCTCTCCTCTAATTGTGTCTTACTTGGAGTGATGGTTATGTCAAGCCATTGTTCTGGAAGAGAGTGGGAAATTGTTCCTGTAGTACATGTTTGCATACACATTAGATTAATTTTTCTATTTTCCATTTGAAATACTGAATCCCTGACACCAACCCATACCCTACTAGAATCTGACTACTAATCCTAATATGATGGAGAAAAAGAAACCTAACTGAATAGAAATACAGTCCTTTCATAGGAAGCATGGTGTATACTTGTATTTGCCTTCTGCTTTATCAAGAGTATGTGTTTTAAATCTAGTCAACTTTTTATTATAATATTTCTTCATGAGTTTTTAAAGTTATCACATATGTAAATTCCTGTCTCCCTTTCTCTGTAGCCTATTCAGCACATGTATTTTTTATGCACATATACTATCCTACCTGGTATCCCACGTACATTCTTGTGAGCTCACTGACATTGGAATATAAAAATTGTGAAAAGAGATGACTCCCCCTAAATACTGATTGAACTGAAAATTCAACCTATGGGTGAGCTTCCTAGTAAAAAACATTATACATAAATCCATGTTAAGTAAAATGAATATTTTTGGATATGTGGATGAATTATATTTTATGATGAATTTCAATTGGCATATATATTTCTACATATTAATTTGTGTGTGTGTGTTTGTGTGTGTATTTGTGTGTGTATATATATATATATATATATATATATATATATATATATATATTCTCCAGAATTTCCAAAATATGAAATATATGTATCTTATTATACACTCCCTAAATTCATTCGTATTCATGTATTTGGGTGTATAATCAACTTTACACAAGATTATTCTAAGAAATACTCAACCACCTGAAATACATATTGGTTTCCTACTACTGAAAACTAAGTTCAGTGAATGGTGCTTACAAATCCTAATATTTCTACTGTAACTGACCCAGTTTAACATCAATGCAAATAGATTTCTATGGGACATGATGTGTATTTTGAAGTTCATTTTTATTAAACACTGGTACATTAAAATTTCTTCAGTTTATGTACAACATAGGATATATTTTTTTCATTCACAACTTCACAAATTTATAGGCATTTGGTTCACTTTCAATTACTTACTATTTCAGAACACATGTATTCCTCCATATTTCTCTACTGTTCTTTTCACTTGACTTCATTCTAAACACATTATTTTCGATTCCATTATCATTGTTCAAGCAAAACTCACTCTTCATGATAAACTGTAACCCTAATATTACCATTAGATATATAACAGGTTGGAATGAATTTATGTATATCAATATAAGATTTCATATATTTTTTTCAGATGCAAATTCAATCCATTATTTAAAGTTGGAACCAGTTATATACTTTATTCACAATATGGTCTATTCATGCATCATCTGAATAATCATCAACACAGGGTACACCTTTTCGTATCCCCAGTACTAATTTATAAGTTTTCAGGATATTGCTCCCCATAATGGTGGAAGAAAGACTCATGTCACCTGATCTACATATACATTTATCACAGTAGTATTCTGGACACAAAATGCAAAGGTCACACTTATGATTGTACCAAAGCCTAAATGGAAAGTGAGCATGGATTATTAAAAACATCTGTCCAGGTTGAGTAATGCTCTCAAATGTCAATCCTCTTTGTTACTACATATTTGTTTTTTTTCCTAAGATTATATATTCAACCTCAAGCCTTTTGAAAATATCTAATCCTATCACTCACTTTATACTATGCCTGATTTCTTAATGTCCCTATTGATATCTGCTTTTCTACATATTGTCCCCAGTTCATCATTGTGACTGTAACTTCAAATGTGCTGACATTTACATTCACTCTCTATCTGAAACCCTATTGCTAAAGAACTTTTGGTCCAACTCCTATACTCACTATTCTTCCTAAACCTACTGACTATCTTCCTAATCCTACAGACTATCCCTTTTTGACTGCATGTTCTCTTCTACATTCAAACATCCGAGGTACACGGTCCTATGCCATTGTATATCAATTTATCTGAGACCTCGGTGCAGAACATAATTCAAGCTAAGTATACCAATCGTGGTTTCAATTCCTATCTGGGCTTCAAATCTTTCCTAGATCTCTGTTCTCATACATATATTTCACGTCTATATTCTTATAAATATCACAGGTTCCCAATACCATTATTCATCCAGCATAATTATTCCTAACCCAAATCGAACATGCTATTAACCCTAACCATACACTGTTCCCTCAATCTCATTTACAGAAGAGCAGGAACAGAGTTGGTCTTACAATACAGGAAGGTAGGGGATCTTCCACCAGCTGACAACATCAAAAGTCCATGCAGAAATAATCCCTGGAGAAGATGTAGGCAGCTATGAGGGACCTGAGAGAGCAAAAGTCATCTTACATGGAAAACATCCTGGTCATGATGAAAGGATGTGTCTGAATCAGCCTCTCTTTTCTTAATGTAGTGAAGATGGACCAAACCAGGCCTGTGTGGAGAGTTGATCCCGGGTGCCTACGGTTGATATACCATTCTAACTTGTGAAAATGTCAGAGCAAGTAGGTGCAGCCTCCATCTGATGGGACCCTCGGAAGGAACTGTTAGGAAAATGTGGTTGCCAGGGTAGTGACCTCATTCAGTTCCTGAAGGAAATGAACTCAACTTACTTCCTTGGTGATGAAACTCTCTGAACATGGGATCCAGGAAGCCAGGCACCCAAAGCCAGTCCCAGTGCAAGTCCCAGTGGTCAAA
Organism: Callospermophilus lateralis; assembly: GCF_048772815.1. Lineage (NCBI taxonomy): Eukaryota > Metazoa > Chordata > Mammalia > Rodentia > Sciuridae > Callospermophilus > Callospermophilus lateralis. The sequence goes on along the minus strand of NW_027512582.1, from coordinate 59,164 downwards.
CTTGTTTGGATTTACCAAGAACAGAGTCAGTCTTTCTTGGTACATACTGATGTGAGGTTGGCCAAATGCCAGGAAGATCTGAAGAGGGGCCTTTCCTGAGAAAGCAGGTAGTGGCTCATCGCTGGCTTCTGACAGCATCACAGAGTTGGCCACGGAGACCATATCAGAGACAGGACACCGCAATATGGGGGAATATATCATGGCCCACCAGTCAGAGGACACTCTGGATAGTCAAAGACCTACTGGGGGAAGGAGGTGTCTTTGTGGGTGTGGTTGTGGGTTTGTTGTTTTGTCTCCTGTTCTCAGAATAGGTAGGAAAGGTGGTTTGTTAGTTTTGGAGTGGACTGTTTCTAGTAAGTCATTTGACAAGGCGAGTGTTTCTGTGTCTATATATCCCATTGTGTCCGTGGTTGTAGACATTAGAAAAGAAAATGCATCAAGGGATTTGTCCAGTCTACTAGAAAGCTTCCCAGCATTCATCCTGTGCAATTTATGAATGAACTGCAGCTTGCCTTATAAATGGGCAACACTCGCCATCTTCCTAAGTTCCTGTTTTCTTCCTGAATTCTGGCCACTCTCTAGAATATGCTCATGGTTTTGTGTCCAAGATATGTACCACCCCAAGCACTGTGACATGGCAATGTACTGGATAGCTGAAGGGAATGGCGAGTATCTCAGAAAACTCAGATATCAGTGTGACCAAGAAAGTCTCAGTGGAGAAACCCTGCTTTGGGCCTTTTGCTTCCCTGTCTGTTGCCCTGAATGTCAGGAAGGTCTTTGCCTCCGGCAACCCCTTTGTGAAGACTGAAGAAAACAGTTTTCAAATGGAAATAAATGTGCATCACCTGTGGCTCTTTGCTTAATTGCTTTGGAAAGGGATGTTTCTGAATCTGCATCTTGGCCCTGTGTGAGCCTGTGGCTTAGATTCTCAGCACCTGATGGATCTAAAGAAAGATCCCATGTGTGCATCCAAAACTAAAATGGCAAAAAGGGCAGTCATAGTGGATGAAGTCTCTTGCCTTCCTCCAGACAAAAGCTGAATAAAGATACTATAGAACTCAATAGCACAATCAATAACCTAGACGTAACCAACATATATAAAATATATCAACCATCATCAAGTGGATACACGTTCTTCTCAGCAGCACATTGATCCTACTCCAATATAGACCATATATTATGCAATAGGGAAACTCTTAGTAAATATAAAGGTATGGAGATAATACCATGCACCATATCTGATCATAATGGATTGAAACTTTAAATCAATGAAAAAAAAAAGGAAGGAAAAATTCTACATCACATGGAAAATGCACAATATGTTACTGAATGATCAGTGGGTTACAGAAGACATAAAGGAGGAGATAAAAAAATTCTTAGAGACAAATGACAATAGAGACACAACATACCGGTTTGTATGGGACACAATGAAAGCCGTTTTAAGAGGGAAATTCATTTCTTGTAATTCTTTCCTCAAAAAAAGAAAAAAACAACAACAAATAAATGAACTCACACTACACCTCAAAAACCTAGAAAAGGAAGAGCAAAAGAACATCAAATGTAGTAGAAGACAAGAAATAATTGAAATTAGAGGAGAAATCAAAGAAATTGAAACAAAAAATCTACATTGTAAAAATTGAAATAAATAAGAGTTGGTTCTTTGAAAAAATAAATATGTTCGACAGGCCCTTAGCCATGCTAACGAAGAGAAGAAGAGAGAGAACTCAAATTACTAACATATGGAATAAAGATGGAAATATCACAACACACACTACAGAAACACAGAAGATAATTAGAAAGTATTTTGAAACCCTATATTCCAATAAAATAGAAGATAAAGAAGATATCGATAAATTTCTTAAGTCATATGATCTGCCCAGATTGAGTCAGGAAGACACCCACAATTTAAATAGACCAATAACAAAGGAAGAAAAATAAGAAACCATCAAAAGACAACCAACCAAAAAGAGCCCTGGACCGGATAGGTATACAGTGGAGTTCTACAAAACCCTCAAAGAAGAATTAATACCAATACTTTTCAAGCAATTTCAAAAAATAGAAAAAGAAGGAGTTCCTCCAAATTCATTCTATGAGGCCAACATCACCCTGATTCCAAAACCAGACAAAGACACTTCAAAGAAAGAAAACTACAGACCAATACCTCTAATAAACTTGGATGCAAAAATTCTCAATAAAATCATGGTGAATTGAATACAAAAGCATATCAAAATAATTGTGCTTCATGATCAAGTAGGATTCATCCCTGGGATGCAAGCCTGGATCAATTTATGGAAATCAATAAATGTAATCCACCACATCAATAGACTTAAAGACAAAAACCATATGATCATCTCGATAGATGTAGATAAAGCGTTTGACAAAGTACAGCATTCCTTTATGTTCAAAACACTATAAAAATTAGGGATAACAAGAACTTACCTCAACATGGTAAAAGCTATATATGCTAAACCTCAGGCTAGCATCATCCTAAATGGAGAAAAACTGAAGGCATTCCCTCTAAAATCTGGAACAAGACAGAGATGCCCTCTATCACCACTTCTATTCAGTTTAGTTCTTGAAATACTAGCCAGAGCAATTAGACAGACAAAAGAAATTAAAGGCATAAAAATAGAAAAAGAAGAACTTAAATATTCGCTATTTGAGGATGACATGATAACATATTTAACAAACCCTAAAGGGTATGCAAAGAAACTGCTAGAGTTAATAAATGAATTCAGCAAAGTGCCAGTATATAAAATCAACAAGAAAAAATCAAAGGCATTCCTGTATATCAGCAACAAAACTTCTGAAATTGAAATGAGGAAAACCACTCCATTCACAATATCCTCATAGAAAATAAGATACTTGGGAATCAACCTAAAAAAAGAGGTGAAAGATTTATACAATGAAAGTTACATAACTCTAAAGAAAGAGATAGAAGAAGATGTTAGAAGATGGAAAAATGTACCCTGTTCATGTATAGGCAGAACTAACATCATCAAAATTGCGATATTACCCAAAGTTCTCTACAGGTTTAATGCAATGCCAATCAAAATCCCAATGGCATTTCTTGTAGAAATATATAAAGCAATCATGAATTTCATATGGAAAAACAATAGACACAGAATAGCAATAGCAATTCTAAGCAGGAAGTGTGAATCAGGATGTATAGCGATAACAGAGTTCAAACTGTACTACAAAGCAATAGTAACAAAAACAGCGTGGTACTGGTATCACAAAAGTCAGCTGGACCAATGGTACAGAATAGAGGACACAGAAACCAATCCACAAAAGTACAACTTTCTTATATTTGAAAAAGGGCCTAAAAGCATGCAATGGAGGAAGGATAGCATCTTCAACAAGTGGTCCAGGGAAAATTGGAAATCCATATGCAACAAAATGAAAATGAATCCCTTTCTCGCGCCATGCACAAAAGTTAACTCTAAATGGATCAAGGAGCAAGATATAAAATCAGAGACAATGCATCTAATAGAAGAAAAATTTGGCTACGATGTACATACTGTGGGGTTGGGCTCCAAATTCCTTAATAGGACAGCCATAGCACAAGAGTTAATAACAAGAATCAACAAATGGGACTTATTTAAACTAAAAAGTTTTTTTCGAAACAAGAGAAACAATAAGAGAGGTAAATAGAGAGCCTACATCTTGGGAACAAATTTTTACCCCTCACACTTCAGATAGAGCCCTAATATTTAGAATATACAAAGAACTCAAAAATTAAACAATAAGATAACAAATAAACCAATCCACAAATGGGCCAAGGACCTGAACAGAAACTTCACAGAGGAGGACATACAATCCATCAACAAGAACATGAAAAAATGCCCACCATCTCTAGCAGTTAGGGAAATTCAAGTCAAAACCACCCTAAGATACCATCTCACTCCAGTAAGATTGGCAGCCATTATGAAATCAAACAACAATAAGTGTTGGCGAGGATGTGGGGAAAAGGGTACACTTGTACACTGCTGGTGGGACTGGAAAATGTTGAGGCCAATTTGGAAAGCAGTATGGAGATACCTGGGAAAGCAGGGAAAGGATCCACCATTTGACCCAGCTATCTCACTTCTCGGACTATTCCCTGAGGATCTTAAAAGAGCGCACTATAGGGATACTGCCACATCACTGATCATAGCGGCACAATTCATAATAGCTAAACTGTGGAACCAAACTAGATGACCTTCCATAGGCGAATGGATAAAAAAGGGGCATCTATACACAATGGAGTATTATGCAGCATTAAAAAATGACAAAAATCATTGAATTTGAAGGGAAATGGATGGCATTAGAACATATAATGCTAAGCAAAGCTAGCCAATCCTTAAAAAACAAATGCCAAATGTTTTCTTTGATATAAAGAGAGCAAATAAGAACAGAACAGGGAAGAAGAGCATGAGGAAAATATTAACACTAAATGGAGATGAGTGGGGGGAGAGAAAGGGAGAGAGAATGGAAAGCATATGGAAATGGTAGGAGACACTTAATGTTACACAAAATTCCATATAAGAGGTTGTGAGGGGAAAGGGGGGGAAACAAGGGAGAGAATTGAACAATAGCAGATGAGGTATAGAGGGTAGATGGTTGGGGAGGGGAGGGGGATAGTAGGGGATAGGAAAGGTAGAAGAATACAACAATCACTAATATGCCATTATGTAAAAACGTGAGTGTGTAACTGATGTGATTCTACGATTTGTATTGGGGTAAAAATGGGAGTTCATAACCCAAATGAGTCAAATGTATGAAAGATGATATAGCATGAGCTTTTGAACAACCAAAAAAAAGAAAAAAAAAGGAATTTAATTTCCAATATTTGAGACATTTTACAACTTTATTTTTTAATAAAATTGGCTTTTATTTGTTATCTTACTTGCTGTTATCTGCCTTTCAGTTTGAAAAAACGATGTGCTGTAGCCATTCATCCATGTAGTATGTAACAGAAAATTTTCAGTGTCTCCATATAACCAGATTGGCAAGGCATCAAGGTTTCCCTCACAAACAAGATAAAGGCTTTTGCATAAGAAATTTAATATTCTGCAATACAATTTTTTTTAACTTTCCAATTAAATTTCAATTTTTTTTTTAAAAAAGAAGAAACTAAACCCCACAGTAAGAAGGCCTCAAAGTGGAGAAGTGGAGCAGTATTAATGGCAGGCCTATTTAATCACTCCTGGTTCACAGGAAGGGTGTCCTGGCCACCCTGACTTTAGGCAAATGAGGGGCAAGAAAGCTTATTTGGGCCACTGTCTTGGGCTGTGCCCCTCATGAAAAACTCCAGCCAGAGGTTATGAGGAGTGTCTATGTGGAAGAAGATGAGGACAATGTGGGAGTGTTTTGGTTTTAATTGTGGTCATTTGTGTGGCAGATGGAAGAGATGACTGGGTCCAACTGGGCTTGAACACTGGTGTGATTCCCCTTAGAGAATGAGTTCTGGAACTGACCTCAGATAAGTATTGCCATGAATTGTGTTGTGATTTCAGGAGGCCACACATGAGAGTTGCCCTTTGAAACTGAGATCTAGGCCCAGGGTGGCTTTCCCAAGAGTACTGAGAATCTCAGCTAGGATATCACATGATTTTATTCTGAAAGACTTGGCACCCATAGTTGAGAGTCAAAACACACATGGACCTCACATTGTAGACCTCAATGGGCCTGGCTTCATGTGACCTTTTGGCCACTCTTTGGGAAGCCTTGCCTGTGAGTGTTCTCCAGATCTTTCATTGAAATGAGCTTCCTCAACATTTAATGGTCCCTGAATGAATTGAAACCCACAGTGCCTCCACCTTCATCCTTGAAATTTGTCTAGATCAATACCATGAATGTTTAGAAATTTTCATGACCAGATGGCACTGGAGAACCTTTTGATGTACTTTTGCTGATCATGAGTATACCAGACAGTGCCTTGATTGACTGGGCTTCATGAAAATGTTTAGAACAGAGATGCCAGAAAGTTGGAGACTGCAGAGTAGTGGGCCTAGAGCAGTGGTGGGAAGGTGTGTGATAAAACATCTGTGGTGGGGCCATGTGGATCTGCCATTGACTTTCAATTGTCTTGAGACAGACATGGTGCAGCCATCAGACCATTGTATATAAAGGCATCTTGTTATATGGAGAAGTTTCAGAGTAATGTTTAGAATCAGGTTGCTATGATCAAGGGGGCAAGCTATGTGGGATAGAAGCCTGGTTGGTGCATTCTACTGTAGACCAGGGTACACGTACCACACGTGACAGAACTCCCTCCAGCACTGTGTCCCAGTTGAACTCCTTGTATTTCGTGATGCCAATACCAAACTACCAGTGCAGCAGCAAGAAACACCACGAAAAGTGGAAGATGACCAAATGGTTTCACAGTCCACACGGGGAGACACTTAGCCCCCAGTGGCAATAGTTTACCTACAACGAGAGAATTCAGCATTGCTGCCTCATGTTCATTGGAAAATAAGATGCCATGTCCTCCAGGTCACATAGATGCAGACCCAGCTTAGATGGTCTCACTATAAAGGAAGCGAAAGCTCCTGAAAACAACATATATTTCAAGTGCCCAACCTCAAAGGCAGTTTCTCAAGAAGTGTTTAGGCCAGCAGATCTTCATGTCTGTGGAGTATTTCCCATGTCACTTACTTTTGGAAACTCCTCTACCACCTCCAAGGTTGTGCACTCCTGAGCATTTTCGTTGCAGATATATATTTACAGATTTTCTAACTCTTCTCCTCTAATTGTGACTTACTTGGGGCAATGGTAATGTCAAGTCATTCTTCTATATGAGAGAAGGAAGATTTTTTTGTAGCACATATTTGCATACACATTGGATTCATTTTTCAATTTTTCATTCGAAATACTGAATCCTTGACACTAGCCCATACCCTTATAGACTCTGACTACTAATACTAATATGATGAGAAAAATAACCAAAACAGAATAGAAATACAAGCAGTTCAGAAGAGGCATGGTGTGTAGTTGTACTTGCCTTTTGCATGATATAAGGTAGGAGTTATAAATCTAGTCAATTATTTGTTGAAATAATTCTCCATGTGTTTTTAAAGTTAAGAAATATGTGAATTTCTGTCTCTCTTTCTCTTTAGCCTATTAAGCACATGTATTTTTATATGCAAAAATAGAATCCTACCTGGTTTCACACGTACATTCTTGTGAGGTGGCTGACTTGGCAGATACAAATTGTGAGAAGAGATCACTTCTCCTAAAGGCTGTTGGAACTAAAAATTCAACCCATGGGTGACCTTCCTAGATGAACAACATTATACATAATCCATGTTCAGTATAATGAATATTTTTTGATATGCAGATGAGTTATTTTTCATGATGAATTTCAATTGGCATATATATTGCTACATTATAATGTGTGTGTGTTTGTGTCTATATATATATATAGTCTCCAGATTTTCAAAATATGAAATATAAGTGTCTTACTATACACTGCCTAAATTCATTCATGTTCCTGTATGGGGATATATAATCAATTTTTCACAAGATTATTCTTAGAAATATACATCCACTGAAATACATATTTGTTTCCTAGTACTGAAAACTAACTTCAGGGAATGGTGCTAAGAAATCCTAATATTTCTACAGTGACTCACCCAGTTTAACATCAATGCAAGTAGACACCTATGGGACATGATGTGTATTTTGAAGTTCATTTTTATTCAACACTGGTACATTACTATTTCTGCAGTTTATGGGCAATATAGGATATATCATTTCATCCACAATTTTACAAATTTATAGGCATTTGGTTCAATTTCAATCACTTCCTACTTGAGAAGACATGTATTCCTCCATGTTTCTTGACTGTTCTTTTCATGAGATTCTTTCCAAACACATTATTTTCGATTTCCATAATCACTTTTGAAACAAAACTCACACACTCTTCATAATAAACCGTAACACTAATATTATCATTAGATGTATAACTGTTCGGAATGAATGTATGTATATCAATGTAAGATTTCTTGTATATTTTCAGATATCAATTCAATCCATTATTTAAATTTTGAACCAGTTATATTATTTATTCACAGTATGGTCTATTAAAGAATCATCTCTATATTCATAGACCCAGGGTATACCTATTTGTATCCCCAATACTAATTTATAAGCCTTTAAAATATTGCTTTCAAAAATGGTGGAAGAAATATTCTAGTCACCTGATATACATATGCATTTCATCACAGTAATATTCCTGACAAAAAATGCAAGTGTCACACTTATGATTGTACCAAAGCCTATATTGAAAGTGAGCATGTATTACTAACAACATCCATGTCCTGATTCACTAATGATCTCGAATATCATTCCTATTGGTGACTACATATTTGTTTCTTCCTAAGATTGTATATTCAAACTCAACCCTGTTAAAAATGTCTTATCCTATCACTCTCTTTGTACTTTGCCTGATTTCCTAATATCTCTATTGATATCTGCTTTCCTACACATTTTCCCCACTTCATCACTGTGGCTGACTCTTCACATATGCTGAAATTTACATTCACTCTCTAACCAAAACCCTATATCTAAAGTCTTTTGATCCAACTCCTTGGTTCACTCAAATGGGTTCTTCAAATCCCTTCAGAGGGTAGCCCATAGGTGCTTGGGTTTTCTCATGACCCCAATTCTCATAAAGAATCTATACCCCACAGAGAGTAGGCCTCAAATTGGAGAAGTAGAGCACTATTAATGGCAGGCCTATTTGATCACCCCTCGTTCACAGGAAGGGTTTCCATGTCACCCTGACTTTAGGCAAATGAGTGGCAAGTGAGCTTATTTTGAACACTGTCTTGGGCTGCGCCCCTCATGGAAACCTCCAACCAGAGTTTATTATGACTGTCTATATGGAAGAAGATGAGGGCCATGTTGGAGTGTTTTGGTTTAATTGTGGTCATTTGTGTTACGGTTGGAAAAGATTCCAGGGTCAACCTGGGCTTTAACTCTTGTGTGATTCCCTTTAGAGACTGAGTTCTGGAACAGATCTCAGCGATGTATTGGCATGAATTGTGTTTGGAATTTAGGAGGCCACACATGAGAGTTGCCCTTGGAGACTGAGATCTAGGCCCAGGTTGGCTTTCCAAAGAGCACTGGGATTCTCAGCCAGGATATCACATGACTTTATTCAGAAAGACTTAGCAGTCATAGTTGAGAGTCAAAACACACATGGACCTCAATTGTAAACCTCAATGGGCCTGGCTTCATGTGACCTTTTGGCCACTCCTTGGGAAGCCTTGCCTGTGAGAGTTGTCCCGAGCTTTCATTGAAATGAGCTTCCTCACTATTTCATGGTTCCTGAATGAGTTGAAACCCACAGTGCCTCCAACTTCATCCTTGAAAATTGGCTAGATAAACACCATAAAATTTTTGATATTCCTATGAACAGGTGGCACTAGAAAATCTTTGGATGTCTGTTGCTGATCACGAGTATACCAGACAGTGCCCTGATTGACTGGGTTTCATGAAAATGTTGTAGAACAGAGATGCCAGAAAGTTGGAACCTGCTGAGTAGTGGGCCTAGAGCAGTGGTTGGCAGGTGTATGATAAAACATCTGTCGTGGGGCCACATGGATCTTCCCTTGGCTTCCAAATGGATTGTGACTGACATGGTGCAGCCAGCAGACCCTTACAAATAAAGGGATCTTGTTATATGGAGAGGTTTCATGGCAATGTTCAGAATCAGGTTGCTATGGACATGGGTGCAAGCTTTTTGGGATAGAAGCCTGGTTGGTGCATTCTCCTGCAGACCCTCACTCACCACACATGAGAGTACTCCCTCTAGGACTGTGTCCCAGTTTATCTCCTTGTACTTCATGAAGCCAATACCAAACTCAGAGTACTGCAGTAAATAACACCACAAAAATTCGAATATGACCAAATGGCTTCACAGACCACACGGTTAGACACTTAGACACCAGTGGCCTCAGTTTACCTACAAAGAGAGAATTCAGAACTGCTGCCTCATGTTCAATAGAAAATAAGGAACCATGTCATCCAGGTCACATAGATGCTGACCCAGATTTGATGGTCTCACTACAAAGGAAGCTAAAGCTCCTGACAACAACAAATATTTCAAGGGCCCAAACTCAGAGGCAGTTTCTCAAAAATTTATTAGGCCACCAGAGCTCCATGTTTGTGGAGTGTTTATCCTTTCTTTTACATTTGGAAATTCCTCTACCACCTCCAAGGTTGTGAACTCCATTCATTTTTTTTCCAGATATATATTCACAGATTTTCAAACTCTTCTCCACTAATTGTGTCTTACTTGTGGTGAAGGAAATATCAAGGCATTGTTGTGGAGGACAGTGGGAAGATTTTTGTCTAGCATATATTTGTATACACATTAGATTCATTTTCCTATTTTCTATTTGAAATACTGAATTCCTGACAGTAAGCCATACCCTAGTAGACTCTGACTGTTCCCGGGTGCCTATGGTTGGTATACCATTCTAACTTGTGAATGTGACACAGGAAGTAGGGGCAGCCTCCATGTCATGGAGCCATTGGAAGCAAATGTTAGAACAAAGTGGTTGCCAAGGCAGTGACCTCATTCAGTTCCTGAAGGAAGTGACCTACCTCACTTCCTTGGTGATGGAACCCTCTGAACTTGGGATCCAGGAAGCCAGGCACCAAGAGCCAGTCCCAGTCCCTTTCCCAGTGGGTTCACTTGTTTGGATTTACCAAGGACAGAGTCAGTCTTTCTTGTGGATCACTAAATGCCAGGAAAGCTCTGAAGAGGGGCCTTTCCTGAGAAAGCAGGTAGTGACTCACCGATGGCTCCTGAAAACTTTAGAGAGTTGGTAAAGGAGACCAGATCTGAGACAGGACAGGCCATTTCGGGGGAACATAGTATGGCCTATCAGTCTGAGGACACTCTGGTTACTCACAGACCTATGTGGGTAAACGATATGCCTTTGAGGGTGTAGATGTGAGTTTATGGTTTTGTCTCATGTTCTGAGAATAGGTAGGAAAGGCAGTTTGTTTGGTTTGGAGAGGACTGTTTTTAATAAGTCATTTGACATGGTGAGTGATTCTATGTCTGTGTATCCCACTTTGTCGGTGGTTGAAGATATGAGAAAAGTGAATGCATCAATGCATGTGTCCTGACAAGTAGAAAGCATTCCAGGACACATCCTGCCCAATTTATGAATGGACTGTTGCTTGCCTTATCGATGGGCAACACCTACTATTTTCCTTAGTTCCTGTTTTCTTCCTGAATTCTGGCCATTCTCCAGAATAGGCTCATTTTTTTTTTGTCCAAGATATGTACCACCTCCGAGCTCTGTGACATGGCCATTTACTGGATACCTGAAATGAATGGGGAGGATCTCAGAAAACTCAGATATCAGTGTGACCAGTAAAGTCTCAGTAGAGAAACCCTGCTTTGTGCCTTTTGCTTACCTACTGTTCTGTTGACCTGAATGTCAGGTAGGTCTTTGCCTCAGACCACCAGTTTGTGAAGCCTGAAGAAACTGCTTTCAAATGGAAATGAATGAGCATCACCCGTGGCTCTTAGATTAATTGCTTTAGAAAAGGATGTGTCTAAATCATCCTCTCGGCTCTGTGTGAGGCTGTGGCTTACAATCTCAGCACCTGATGGATCTAAAGAAAGATCCCATGTGTGCATCCAAAACCAAAATGGCAAAAAGATCAGACATTGTGGATGAAGTCTCTTGCTTCCTCTGTTAGGCTCCTCACCTCCATCAAGTACGAATAGGGATCCTTTGGGTCTAATGAGTTCTTCAAAGACGAGAAAAGGTGCTTGGGTTTCACATGACTCCAAATCACATAAAGAATCTATACCTCACGTTCAGTAGGCCTCAAAAAGGAGAAAAAGAGCATTATTAATGGCAGGCCTATTTGATCAATCCTGGTTCACAGGAAGGGTGTCCAGGAAACCCAGACTTTAGGCAAATGAGGGGCAAGGGAACTTATTTTGGACACTGTCTTGGGCTTCGCCCCTTGTGGAAACCTCCAGCCAGACGTAATGATGAGTGTCTATATGGAAGAATATAAGGGCCATGTGGTAGTGTTTTGGTTTTAATTGAACATGTTAATAACACTAACCATACATTGTTCCATCAATTTAAGTATTCAGAAGAGCAGGGACAGATTTGTTCTTACAATACAGGAATGTAGGGGATCTTCAACCTGCTGAAAACCTCAAAGGTCAATGCAGAAATTATCCCTGGAGAAGATGTAGGCAGCTATGAAGGACCGGAGAGAGCAAAAGTAATCTTCCATGGAAAACAACCTGGTCAGGATGAAGGGTTGAGTCTGAATCAACTCTCTATCCTTAACGTAGAGGAGATGGAGCAAACCGGGCCTGTGTGGAGAGCTGTTCCTGGGTACCTATGGTTGGTATACCATTCTAACTTTTGAAAGTGTCTCAGGAATTAGGGGCAGCCTCCATCTCATGGGACCCTTGGAAGCAAGTGTTAGGACAAAGTGGTTGCCACGGCAGTGACCTCATTCAGTTCCCGAAGAAATGACCTTCCTAACTTCCTTGGTGATGGAACTCTCTGAACTTGTGACCCAAGTAGCCAGGCACCCAGAGCCAGTCCCAGTCACAGTTCCAGTGGTCTCACTTGTTGGATTTACCAAGGACAGCGTCAGTCATTCTTGGTACCTACTGATGTGAGGATGGCCAAATGCCAGGAGTGCTCTGAAGAGGGGCCTTTCCTGAGAAAGCAGGTAGTGGCTCAACACTGGCTCCTGACAACTTCACAGAGTTGGCCAAGGTGACCAGATCTGAGGCAGGACAGGCCATTTCGGGAGAACACAGTATGGCCCACAAGTCAGAGGACATTCCGGATAGTCACAGACCTACTTGGGGGAAGAAGTTGAATTTGTGAGTTCGGGTGGGGTTTGTGGTTTTGTCTCATGTTCTCAGAATAGGTAGGAAAGGAGGTTTGTTTGGTTTGGAATTATCTGATTCTTCTAAGTCCTTTGACAATGCGAGTTTTTCTATGTCTGTGTATCCCACTGTGTTAGTGGTTGTAGACATTAGAAAAGAGAATGCATCAATGGATGTGTCCTGTCTAGTAGAAAGCTTCCCAGCATTCATCCTGCCCAATTTATGAATGGACTGCGGCTTGCCTTATGGATGGGCAACACCTGCAATCTTCCTAAGTTCCTGATTTCTTACTCAATTCTGGTCACTCTCAAGAATAGACTCATGGTTGTGTGTCCAAGATATGTACCACCTCCAAGGTCTGTGAAATGGCCATGTACTGGATAGCTGAATGGAATGGCCGAGCATCTCAGAAAACTCAGATAGCAGTGTGACCAGGAATATCTCAGTGGAGAAACCCTGCTTTGGGCCTTATGCATACATATTTTTCTGTTGCCCTGAATGTCAGGAAGGTGTTTTCCTCAGGACAAAACTTTTGGAAGCCTTAACAAAAGACTTTTCAATTGGAAATAAATGTGCATCTCCTGTGGCTCTTTGCTTAATTGCTTTGGAAAGGGATGTGTCTGAATCAGCCTCTTGGCCCTGTGTGAGGCTGTGGCTTAGATTCTATGCACCTTATGGATCTAAAGAAAGATTCCATATGTGCATCCAAAACCAAAATGGCTAAAAGTAGAGTCATTGTGGATGAAGTCTCTTGCCTTCCTCTGGTAGGGCACTTACTTCCATCAAGGAAGAATAGGGATCCTTTGTGTCAAATGGGTTCTTCAAAGCTCTGCAGTGGCTTGCCCATAGTTCTTGTGGTTTCTCATGCGTCCAATTCCCAAAAAGAATTTAAACCCCTCAGTCAGTAGGCCTTAAATTGGAGAAGTGGAGCAGTATAAATGTCAGGCCTATTTGATCACTCCTGGTTCATAGGAAGGGTGTCCAGGCAAACGTGACTTTAGGTAAATGAGGGACAAGGAAGCTTATTTTGGACACTGTCTTGGGCTGTGCCCTCATGAAAACCTCCAGCCAGAGGTTATGATGAGTGTCTATATGGAAGAAGATGAGGGTCATGTGGGAGTGTTTAGGTTTTAATTGTGAGAGATTACTGGTTCAACCTGGGTTGAATTCTGGTGTGATTCCCCTTAGAGACTCAGTTCTTGAACTGACCTCAGAGAAGAATTGCCATGAATTGTGTTAAGATTTTCGGAGGCAACGCATGAGTGTCGCCATTGGAAGCTGTGATCTAGTCCCAGGGGGACTTTCCACAGTTCACTGGGACTCTCAGCCAGAGAATCACATAATTTTATTCTGAAAGACATGGCAGCCACAATTGAGAGTCAAAACACACATGGACCTCACATTTTAGACCTCAATGGGCCTGGCTTCAAGTGACGTTTTGGCCACTATTTGGGAAGCCTTGCCTGTGAGAGTTCTCCAGAGCTTTCATTAAAATGAGATTCCTCACCATTTAATGGTTTCTGAATAATTGAAACCCACAATGCCTCCAACTTCATCCTTGAAAATGGTTACATAAATATCATGAAATTTTTAAAATTACCATGACCAGGTGGCACTGGAGAACCTTTGGATGTCCTGTTGCTGATCATGAGTATACCACAGAGTGCCTAGATTGACTGGGTTTCTTTAACATGGTGTAGAACACAGATGCCAGTAAGTTGGAGTCTGCTGAGAAGTGGACCTAGAGCAGTGGTGGGCAGGTGTGTGATAAAACATCAGTGGTACGGCCATGAGGATCTAGCATTGGATTCCAAATGCCTTGTGACTGACATGGTGCAGGCAGCAGACCCTTCTATGTAAAGGCATCTTGTTATATGCAGAGGTTTCAGGGCAATGTTCAGAATCAGGTTGCTATGGTCAAGGGGGAAAGCTATCTGGATAGAAGCCTGGTTGGTGCATTCTCCTGCAGACACTGACCCACCACACGTGACAGAACTCCCTCCAGCACTGTGTCCCAGATAAACTCGTTGTATTTCATGAAGCAAACACCAAACTCCCAGTGCAGCAGCAAGAAACACAACGAAAAGTGGATCATGACCAAATTGCTTCACAGTCCAAACGGGGAGACACTTAGCCCCCAGTGGCCACAGTTTACCTGCAAAGAGAGAAACCAGCACTGCTGCCTCATGTTCATTGAAAAATAAGATGCCATGTCCTCCAGGTCACATAGATGCAGACCCAGCTTTGATGGTCTCACTAGAAAGAAGCTAAAGCTCCTGAAAACAACATATATTTCAAGTGCCCAAACTCAGAGGCATTTCTCAAGAAGTCTTTAGGCCAGCAGAGCTCCATGTTTGTGGAGTGTTTATCCTGTCCCTTACTTTTGGAAACTCCTCTACCACCTCCAAGGTTGTGAATTTCTGAGGATTTTTCATTGAATATATGTATTCACACATTTTCTAATTCTTCTCCTCTAATTGTGTCTTTCTTGGTGCGAAGGTAATGTCAAGGCATTTTTCTGGATGAGAGTGGGAAGATTTTTGTGTAGCATATATTTACATACACATTGGATTCATTTTCCAAATTTCCATTAGAAATACTGAATCCATGACACTAACCACTACATTACTAGACTCTGACTACTAATCCTAATATGATGGAGAATAAAAACCCAAACAGAATAGAAATATAAGCAGTTCAGAGGATGCATGTTGTATAGTGGGACTTGCCTTTTGCATTATATAGGGTAGGAGTTATAAATCTAGTCAATTTTCTGTTGAAATATTTCTCCATTTATTTCTAAAGTTAACAAATATGTGAATACCTGACTCCCTTTCTCTGCAGCCTATTCAGCACATGTAATTTTATATGCACATATAGAATCCTACCTGGAATCACACGTACATTCTTGTGAGATGGCTCACTTGGCAGATACAAATTGTTAGAATAGTTCACTCTTCCTAAATGATGCTGGAACTGAAAATTCAACCAATGGGTGAGCTTCCTGGTTGAACAACTTTACACAAAAACCCATGTTCAGTAAAATAAATATTTCTGATCTGTGGATGATATATATTTCATGGTGAATTTCAATTGGCATATATATTCCTACTTTTTAAAGTCTGTTTGTGTGTGTGTGTGTATACATACTCTCCAGATTTTTCAAAATATGAAATATGTGTCTTATTATACACTCCCTAAAATAATTCATATTCATGTATGTGGATTTTTAATCAACTTTTCACTAGATTATTCCCAGGAATATTCACACACCTGAAAAACATATTTGTTTCCTCGTACTGAGAACTATCTTCAGTGAATGGTGCATACAAATCCTTGTATTTCTGCAGTAACTTACCCAGTTTAACATCAATGCAAATAGATTTCTATGGGACATGATGTGTATTTTGAAATTCATTTTTATTCAACACTGGTACATTGCAATTTCTTCCGTTTATGCACATCATAAAATATATATTTCATCTAGAAATTGGAAAATTAATAGGCATTTGTTTCATTTTCAATCACTTCCTGCTTCAGAACACATGTATAACTCCATATTTCTTGACTGATCTTTTCATGAGGTTTCTTTTTCGATTTCCTTAATCATTTTTGAAGCAAAACTCACACACTCTTCATGATGAACCATAACCCTAATATTACCATTAGATGTATATTTGGTTTTAATGAATGTATATATATCAATATAAGATTTCCTCTATGTTTTCATTTATCAATTCAATCCATTATTCAAAGTTGGAACCAGTAATACTATTTATTCACAGTATGGTCTATTCATGCATTATCTCTATATTCATAGACACAGGGTACACCTATTTGTACCCCCAGTACTAACTTATACGTCTTCACAATATTGCTCCCAGAAATGGTGGAAGAAATACTCATGTCACCTGATCTACATGTACATGTTATCACAGTAATATTCTGGAAACAAAATGCAAAGGTCACAGTTATGATTGTACCAAAACCTAAATGAAAAGTGAGCATGGATTACTAAAAATATTCCTGTCCAGGTTGCTACCGCTCTCAAATGTCAATCCTATTGGTGACTATATATTTGTTTCCTCCTAAGATTATATATTCAACCTCAAGCCTGTTGAAAATGTGTAATCCTATCACTCACTTTATACTTTGCCTGATATCCTAATGTCTCTATTGATTTCTGCTTTCCTAAATATTTTCCCAGTTTATCATTTTGACTGACTCTTCACATGTGCTGACATTTAAATTCACTTTCTAACCGAAATCCAATTGCTAAAAACATTTCCTCCAAAACCTATAATCACTATTCTTTCTAAACCTACCGACACTTTTCCTAATCCTACCGACTATAGCTTTTTGACTGGATATTCTCGTGACATTCAATCATCCAAGGTACAAGGTCCTATGACATTGTATATTGATTTATTTAAGACATCTGTGCAGAACGTAAGTCAAAGCTAAGTATCCCAATTAAAGGCCCAATGCCCTTCTGGGCTTCAAATTTTACCTAGATTTCTGTTTTCATACTTATATTTCACCTAAATATTCTTGTAAATATCGCACATTCCCAATACCATTATTCATCGCTCAGAATGATTCTTAATCCAAATCGAACCTGTTATTAAGCCTAACCAAACACTGTTCCCTCAATCTAACTTTACAGAAGAGCAGCGACAGAGTTGGTCTTACAATACAGGAATGTAGGGGATCTTCCAGATGCTGAGATCCTCAAAGTTTTAAGCAGAAACGATCCCTGGAGAAGACATAGGCAGCTATGAAGGACCTGAGAGAGCAAAAGTCATCTTCCATGGCAAACAACGTACTCAGGATGAAGCATTGTGTCTGAATCAGCCTCTCTTTTCTTAATGTAGAGAAGAGGGACCAAACCAGGCCTGTGTGGAGAGCTGTTCCCGGATTCCTATGGTTGATATACCATTCTAACTGTTGAAACTGTCTCGGGAAGTAGGGGCAGCCTCCACCTCATGGGAACCTTGCAATCACCTGTTAGGACAAAGTGGTTGCAAAGGCAGTAAAGTCACTCAGTTCCTGAATGAAGCGACCTACCTCACTTCCTTGGTGAAGAAACTCCCTGACCTTGGGCTCCAGGAAGACAGAGAATACCAAGACCTTGTCACAGTTCCAGTGCCAGTGGGCTCCATTGTTTGGAAAAACCAAGGATAGACTAAGTATTCCTTGGTACCTACTGATATGAGGATTTCAAATGCCAGGAGAGCTCTGAAGAGGGGCCTTTCCTGAGAAAGCAGGTAGTGGTTCACCGCGACCAGATCTGAGACAGGACAGGCCTTTTGGGGGAACATAGTATGGCCCACCAGTCAGAGGACACTCCAGATAGTCACAGACCTACTTGAATGAAGGAGGTGCGTTTGCGCGTGTGTGTGTGATTTTGTGGTTTAGTCTCTTCTTATGAGAATAGGTAGGAAAGGCGGTTTGTTTGGTTTGGAGTGGACTGCTTCTAGTAAGTCGTTTGACAAGGCGATTTTTTGCATGTCTTTGTAACCCACTGTGTTCGTGGTTGTAGACCTTAGAAAAAAGAATGCATCAATGTGTCCTGTCTAGTAGAAATCTTCCCAGCATTCATCCTGCCCAATTTAGGAGTGGACTGCCCCTTGCCTTATGGATGGGCAACACCTGCAGTCTTCCTAAGTTCCTGATTTCTTCCTCAATTCTGGTCACTCTCAAGAATAGGCTCATTGTTTTGTGTCCAAGATATGTACCACCTCCAATCTGAGTGACATGGCCATGTACAAGATAGATGAAGGGAATGGCGAGCATCTCAGAAAACTCTAATATCAGTGTGTCCAGGAAAGTCTCAGTGGATAAACCCTGCTTTGGGCCTTTTGCTATTGTTCTGTTGCCCTGAATGTCAGGAAAGTCTTTGCCTCAGGCCATCCCTTTGTGAATCCTGAAGAAAACAGCTTTCAAATGGAAATAAATGGACATCAACTGTGGCTCTGTGCTTAATTGCTTTGGAAAGGGATGCGTCTGAATCAGCCTCTTGGTCCTATGTGAGGCTATAGCTTAGATTCTCAGCACCTGATGGATCTAAAGAAAGATCCCATGTGTGCATTCAAAACCAAAATGGCAAAAAGATCAGTAATTGTGGATGAAGTCTCTTGCCTTCCTCTGTAAGGTTCCTGACCTCCATCAAGTGAGATTAGGCATTCTTTGGGTCAAATGAGTTCTTCAAAGCCCTGTGGAGGCCATTAACAGGTGGCACTGGAGAACTCTTAAATGGTCTGTTGCTGATCATGAGTATACTAGCCAGGGCCTTTATTGACTGAGTTTCATAAAAATTATCTAGAACAGCATTGCCAATAAGTTGGAGCCTGCTGAGTAGTGGACCTAGAGCAGTAGTGTGTGATAAAATATCTGTGGTGGGACCATGTGGATCTGCTATTGACTTCCAAATGGCTTGTGACTGACATGGTGCAGCCAGCAGACCCTTCTATGTAAAGGCATCTTGTATATGGAGAGGTTTCAGGGTAATGTTAAGAATCAGGTTGCTGAGGTTAAGGGGACAAGCTATCTGGTATTGAAGCCTGGTTGGTACATTCTCCTGCAGAACGTGACCCACAACACGTGACAGAACTTCCTCCAGCACTGTGTTCCAGTTGAACTCATTGTATTTCGTGAAGCAAATACCAATGTCCCAGTTCAGCAGCAAGAAACACCACAAAAGTTGGAGGATGAACAAATGGCTTCAGAGTCCACATGGGGTGACACTTAGCCCCCAGTGGCCACAGTTTACATACAAAGAGAGAAATCAGCACTGCTGCCTCAGGATCATTGGAAAATAAGAAACCAAGATCTTCATGTCACATAGATACAGACCCAGCTTTGATGGTCTCACTAGAAAGGAAGCTAAAGCTTCTGACAAACACATATATTTCAAGTGCCCACCCTCAGAGGCAGTTTCTCAAGAAATCTTTTGGCCAACAGAGCTCCATGTTTGTGGAGTGTTTACACTGTCCCTTACTTTTGGAAACTGCTCTACAACCTCCAAAATTGTGAACTTTTGAGCATATTCCACTACAGATATATATTCACAGATTTTCTACCTCTTCTCTTCTAATTGTGTCTTATTTGGGGTGAAGGTAATTTCAAGGCATTGTTGTGGATGAGAGTTGGAAGATTTTTTTGTAGCACATATTTGCATACACATTGGATTCATTTTCCAATTTTCCATTCGAAATACTGAATTCCTGACACTAACCCATAACCTACTAGAATCTGACTACTAATCCTAATATGATGGAGAACAATAACACAAACAGAATAGAAATCCAAGAAGTTCAGAGGAGGCATGGTGTATAGTTGAACTTGCCTTTTGCATTATATAGTGTAGGAGTTATAAATCTAATCAATATTTTGTTGACATAGTTGTCCATGTGTTTTTAAATTTAACAAGTATTTGAATTCCTGTCTCCGTTTGTCTGTAGCCTATTCAGCACATGCATTTTTATATGCACATATAGAATCCTACCTGGTATCAAATGTACATTCTTGTGAGGTGGCTGACTTGGCAGATACAAATTATGAGAAGAGACCACTCCTCCTAAACGCTGTTGGAACTGAAAATTTAACCTAAGGGGGAGCTTCCTAGTTGAACAACATTATACACAAATCCATGTTCAGTAAATTAAATATTTTTGGATCTTTGGACGATATGTATTTCTACATCAATTTCAATTGGCATATATATTGCTACATTTCAATGTCTCTGTGTGTATATGTGTTTGTTTGTGTGTGTGTGTGTGTGTATATATATATATATATATATATATATATATATATATATATATACTCTCCAAATTTTTAAAAATATGAAATACTTCTGTCTTCTTTTACACACCCTAAATTCATTCATATTCATGTATGTGGATTTATAATAAACTTTTCACAAGATTATTCTCAGAATTATTCATCCACCTGAAATACATATTTGTTTTCTAGTACTGACAAGTAACATCAGTGAATGGTGCATACAAATCCTAATATTTCTACAGTAACTGACCCAGTTTAACATCAATCCAAGTAGATTACTATGGGACATGATGTACATTTTGACGTTCATTTTTATTCAACACTGGTACTTTACTATTTCTTCAGTTTATTCACATCATAGGATATGTATTTCATCCACAAGTTAGCAAAATTATTTGCATTTGTGTCACTTTCAATCACTTTCTACTTCAGAACACATGCATTCCTCTATGTTTCTTGACTGGTCTTTTCATGAGACTTCTTTCCAAACACATTATTTTCCTTTTCCATTCTCACTTTTGAAGCAGATCTCACACACCTTTCATGATAGAATATAACCCTAATATTACCATTAGATGTATAACTCATTGGAATGAATGATTCTATATCAATATAAGATTTCTTATATATTTTCAGATATCAATTCTAGCAATCCATTATTTGAAGTGGAATCAGTTATATTATTTATTCACAGTATTGTCAATTCATGAATTACTTCTATATTCATAGACACAGGGTACACCTCTTTGTACCCCCAATACTAATTTATTTTTTTTTATTTTGAATTCTTTCTTAAAGTATTTTTATATTATTTTCAACAACATTTGAAACAACAGGATTTTCTAAATAGACTTGTCTTTAGCATACCCAGATGAAAAAATATAATTCTATTTCATATCCCTTTGTGGGATAATGTGGGTTTTTTGTACTGAAAAAATGCTAGGAATATTAGAATATATGATCCGTTAGCCAACTTTGTTTGTTTGTTTGTTTGCTTTTGCAAAGCTAGGAATTGAACCCTAGTAGTAACTAGTAATTCTACTCATTCAGAAAAGTTAGTGTGTCATTTTATTGAAATAACCATACTGGATATAAAATAGATACACATGTGATACAATAGATTGCATGGTATATAAATTTGTATCTCAGTAAAGCTGTAATTAAAATAAAATTTAAAGTATTGAAATTCAGGCAAAGGATAGGAAAGATATTTGTGTCTGTTTTTCAGAAGTTTATTGTCATCCATTTAAAAAATCTTTTAAAAGAGATTGCATTTGAACAAAAGGTATTGTTTAGTGTGCTTTCTCTGTATTCTTAGTGGTTCTTCACTATTACTATTTTATTCACACCCTCTTAATTTCTTATTGTTGAGCCAATTCTGCATCTAAATGTAGTGGCAAGATATATTCAGGAGTCTGGTGCAATAGTGCATGCCTGAAATCCCAGCTACTAAGACCCTTTCTCAAAACAACAAAAAAGTAGTGGGGGTGGGGAGCATGGATGTAGTTTAGCAGTCAAGTGCTTTCCGAAGCATGTGGAGGCCCTGGGTTCTATCTGCAGCACCGCAAAAGCAAAACAAACAAAAGACGTATTCCAGAGATTTTGATTATTTCTGCAGGAGACATGCAGTCAAGACTAAGTAATTTGAAACAGGAGTGGCACAAGAAGTGGAAGATAAAGTATCAATTTTTTTTTCTTTTTTTTTTGGTTAGAATTAGTTCACTTTGCATTCCTTGCGTATGCGCCTCTACCTTTGGAACCACATTGGTAAAAGTTTGTGTAAGAATTGTTTGTTGGCATATCCTAGAGTGCTCAATTTATACGTCTTCAAAATATTGCTCCCAGAAATTGTGGAAGAAATACTCATGTCACCTGATCTACATATACATTTTATCACAGTAATATTCGGAACACAAAATGCAAAAGTCACACTTATGATTGTACCAAAGGCTAAATAGAAAGTGAACCTGTATTATTAAAAACATTCATGTCCAGGTTGCCTAATACTCTCAAATGTCAATCCTATTGGTGACTACATATTTGTTTCTTCCTAAGATTATATATTGAAACTCAACCCTGTTGATAATGTCTAATCCTATCACTCACTTTATACTTTGCCTGATTTCCTAATGTCTCTCTTGATATCTGCTTTCCTACATATTTTCCCCAGTTCATCATTGTGACTCATTCTTCACATGTGCTGACATTTACATTCATTCTCTAACCGAAACCCTATTACTAAAGAACTTTTGGTCCAAATCCTATACTCACTCTTCTTCCTAAACCTACGGACTATATTCCTAATCCTACTGACTATCCCTTTTTGACTGGATGTTCTCTTCTACATTCAATCATCCAAGTAAAGGTCGGTCGAGTGTCGGAAGAGGAGACCACCAAGAATCTATCTCATGTAACAGCAAAGGGTTTATTGGGGGTCCAGCATGCTGGGGCTCAGAGTTCACTTGAAAAGAGTAGAGAGCCCTGAGAACAGCTTAAGCAGAGGTTAAATACTTTCCCTTGCGAGTGCAGGGAGGGAAGTTTATTGATGTGTCAGGGCGAGTGGTCAATTTGCATGCAACCTGGTGAAGGAGTACATTCTGCAGTTTGACAGTTGGGGACAGCACATTCTGGGAACAAGATTGGCAAACATTTCTCAAGATTTCAACAGTGTTTTGTTAAGCGTACAGAAAAACAGGAAGTGACAACTACATATTTTATTAACCTTTCATTCGACACTTCTTTTTCTGGCTACTTTTAATCATAAAAATGATCATTGGGGGGTGTCACATTCTATGTCTGCTAGTGGGGTATTACCATTAGTTTAACTTGTCCAATTTGAGCTTGGAGAAAATAAATTACATGGTTGAGCAAGCAGGGTTTAATAGTTAGCAATAATATGAGGATTATTATTGGACCGGCCAGCCGACAAGACAAGACAAGACAATAAAGACAAGACAAGACAATAAAGACAGGATATGGAAGTCCAACACTGAGACCAGGACTTAGTAGTTGGCAGAACCCGATCGGTTGGCAATAACGAATCTGAAACAAAATATCACTGAGTCATGGAGACTATTGTTCCTCAATTTTCTGAGTCCTCTATGACGTCACCCAGGGACTTGGCCTGTGGCTCTGTGACATGACTGTCAGCCATCGTTGGAGAGAGCTCACGCTCTTCATTGACATCCATTTTGCCAAGCCCTGACCTGAAACCTGACCAGAAAGAGGCACCTTACTTACCCTGAGAGGAGTTTGTTGGGGTCTCTTGTCCACCGCTGCCGGATCTCAGTGGAACCTCCATATGTAAAGGTCCGGTGACAATCGGGGGAAGAGACCACCAAGAGACTGTCTCATGCAAAAGCAAAGGGTTTATTGGGGGTCCAGCATGCTGGGGCTCAGAGCTCACTTGAATAGAGCAGAGAGCCCAGAGAACAGCTTAAGCAGAGCTTATATATTTCCCTTGGACAGGGCAGGGGGGTAAGTTTATTGATGGGTCCGGGCGAGTGAGCGGTTTGCGTGCAACCGGTTGAGGGAGTACATTCTGCAGTTTGGCAATTGGGGACAGCACATTCTGGGAATAAGATTAGCAAACAGTTCTCAATATTTCAAAAGTGTTTTGTTAAGCATACAGAAAAACAGGAAGTGACAAGTACTTATTTTATTAACCTTTCACTGCGAACTATACTTTGCCAGAATTCCTAATGTCTCTATTGTGTTTGTTGAAGTTCATTTTTATTCAAACCTGGTACGTTATTATTTCTTCAGTTCATGGACATCATAAGATATTTCCTTTCATTCACAAGTTCACAAATTTATAAACATTTGGTTCACTTTCAATCACTTCCTCCTTCGGAAGACATATGTTCCTCCATGTTTCTTGACTGGTCTTTTTACTAGACTTCTTTCTAAACATATTATTTTCGATTCCATAATCATTTTTGAGGCAAAACTCACACACTATTCATGATAAATGATAACCCTAACATTACAATTAGATATATAACTGGTTGGAATGAATGTATGTATATCAATATAAGATTTTCTATATATTTTCAGATATCAATACAATCCATTATTTAAATATGGAACCAGTTATATAATTTACTCACAGTATGGTCTATTAATGCATCATCTCTATATTCATCAAAACAGGGTAAACCTAATAGTATCCCCAGTACTAATTTATAAGTTTTCAAAATATTGCTCACAGAAATGGTGAAAGAAATACTCATGTCACCTTAGCTACATATACATATTATCACACTAATATTCTGGACACAAAATGCAAAGGTCACACAGAACATAATTTAAGCTAAGTATCCCAATCAAGGGCCCAAAGTCCTTCTGGGCTTCAAATATTACCTAGATTTCTGTTTTCATACTTATATTTCACCTCCATGTTCTTGTAAATATCACAGGTTCCCAATATCATTATTCATCCAGCAAAATGGTTCATAACCCAAATCGAACATGCTATTAACCCTAACCATTCTGTAAACTGAGATTGTTCACTCAATCTCACTTTACAGAAGAGCAGGGACAAAGTTAGTATTACAATACAGGAAGTTAGGAGATCTTCCACCTGCTGAGTACCTCAAAATCCATGCAGAAATGATCCCTGGAGAAGACGTAGGCAGCTATGAAGGACCTGAGACAGCAAAAGTCATCTTCCTTTGCAAACAACCCGATCAGGATGAAAGGATGTGTCTGAATCATCCTATCTCTTCTTAATGTAGGGAAGATGTATGAAACCAGGCATGTGTGGAGAGCTGTTCCCAGGTGCCTATGTTTCTATACCATTCTAACTTGTGAAAGTGTCACAGGAAATAGAGGCAGCCTCCTTTTCCTGAGACACTAGGAAGCAACTGTTAGGACAAAGTGGTGGCCAAGACAGTGGCCTCATTCATTTTCTGAAGAAAGTGACCTCACCTCACTTTTTTCATGATGGAACTCTCTGAATTTTGTGATCCAGGAAGCCAGGCACCAAGAGCCAGTACCAGTCCCAGTCCAAGTGGGCTCACTTGTTTGGATTTACCAAGTAAAGAGTCAGTCTTTCTTGGTACCTACTGATGTGAGGGTGGCCAAATGCCAAGAAAGCTTTGAAGAGGGTCCTTTCCTGAGAGGGCAGGAAATGGCTCACCACTGCCTCCTGAAAACTTCACAGAATTGGCCAAGGAGACCAGATCTGAGACAGGACCGGCCATTTCTGGGGAACATTCTATGGCCTACTCGTCAGAGGACACTCCGGATAGTCACAGACATACTTGGGGAAGGAGGTGACTTTGTGTGTGTGGATGTCAGTTTGTGGATTTGTCTCATATTCTGAGAATAGGTAAAAAAGGAGGTTTGTTTGGTTTGGAGTGGACTGTTTCTAGTAAGTCATCTGACAAGGAGACTGTTTCTATGTCTGTGTATCCCACTGTGTCCTTAGTTGTAGATATTAGAAAAGAAAATGGCTCACTGGGTGTGTCCTGTCTAGTAGAAAGCTTCACAGCATTCATCCTGCCCAATTAATGAATGGACTGATGCTTGACTTATCCATGGGCAACACCTAGTATCATCCTAAGTTCTTGAATTCTTCCTGAATTCTGGCAACTCTCCAGAAAGGCTCATGGTTTTTTGTCCAAGATATGTACCACCTCCAAGCTCTGTGACATGGCCATGTACTAGTTAGCTGAAAGGAATGGCGAGCACACCAGAAAACTCAGATATTGGTGTGACCAGGAAAGTCTCTATGGTGAAACCTGGCTTAGGGCCTTTTGCTTAACTATTGTTCTGTTGCCCTGAATGTCAGGAACCTCTTTGCCTCAGGCCACCCCTTTATAAAGCCAGAAGAAAACAATTTTCAAATGGAAATGAATGGGCATCACCTGTGCCTCTTTGATGAATTGTTTTGGAAATGGTTATGTCTGAATCAGACTCTGGGCCCTGTGTGAGGCTGTGGCTTAAATTGTCAGCACCTCTTGCTGATCATGAGTGTACCAGACAGTGCCTTGATTGACTGGGATTTATGAAAATGGTGTAGAACAGAGATGCCATTAAGTTGGACCCTCCTGAGTAGTGAGCCCTGAGCTGTGGTGTGCAGGTGTGTGATAAATCTTCTGTGGTTGCGCCATGTGGTTTTGCCATTGAATTCCAAATGGTTTGTCACTGACACGGTGCAGTGACCAGACACTTATATGTAAAGGTGTCTTGTTAAATGGATAGTTTTCAGGGCAATTTGCAGAATCAGGTTGCTATGGAGAAGGGGGCAAGTTATGTGGGAATGAAGCCTGGTTGGTGCATTCTCTTGTAGACCCTGAAAAACCACAAATGACAGAACTCCCTCCAGGACTGTGTTCCAGTTGAACTCCTTGTATTTTGTGAGGCAAATACCAAACTCTCAGTGCTGCAGCAGGAAACTCTACGAAAATGGAGGATGAACAAAAGGCTTCACAGTCCACACAGGGAGACACTTAGACCCCAGTGGCCACAGTTTACATACGAAGAGAGAATTCAGCACTGCTGCCTCATGTGTATTGGAAAGCAAGAAAGAATGTCCTCCAGGTCACATAGATGCAGACCCAGCTTTGATGATCTCACTACAAAGGAAGCTAAAGCTACTGACAACATATATTTCAAGTGCCCATCCTCAGAGGCAGTTTCTCTAGAAGTCTTTAGGCCAGCAGACCTCCATGTTTGTGGAGTGTTTACCCTGTCCCTTACTTTGGGATACTCCTCTACCACCTCCAAGTTTGTGAACTCCTGAATATTTTCCATTCCAGATATGTATTTACAGATTTTCTAACTCTTCTCCTCTAATTGTTTCTTATTTGGCGTGAAGGTAACGTCAAGGCATTGTTCTGGATGAGAGTGGGAAGATTTTTGTGTAGCACATATTTGCATACACATTGGATTCATTTTCCAATTTTCCATTCCAAAGACTGAATCCCTGACACTAACGCATACCCTACCAAACTCTGACTACTAATCCTAATATGATGAAGAAAAATAACCCAAACAGAATAGAAATACAAGCACTTCTGAAGAGGCATGGTGTATAGTTGGACTTGCCTTTTGCATGATAAAGTGTAGGTGTTATAAACCTAGTCAATTTTTCATTGAAATAGTTCTCCATGTGTTTTTTTTCCTTTAATATTTATTGTTGGTTCTACAAAACATTACATAGTTCTTGACATGTCATATTTCACACTTTGATTCAAGTAGGTTATGAACTTCCATTTTTCTTCGTATACAGATTGCAGTATCTCATCAGTTACACATCCACTAT
Source organism: Callospermophilus lateralis (assembly GCF_048772815.1). Taxonomy (NCBI): domain Eukaryota; kingdom Metazoa; phylum Chordata; class Mammalia; order Rodentia; family Sciuridae; genus Callospermophilus; species Callospermophilus lateralis. Next base: position 31,229 of record NW_027512582.1, on the reverse strand, counting down.
TTTACATATTGCTATACTAGTGTCTGTTGTATTCTGCTGCCTTTCCTGTCCTCTACTATCTCCCATCCCCTCCCCTCCAATCCTCTCTCTCTACCCCATCTATTGTAATTCATTTCTTCCACTTGTTTTTGTCCCCTTTCACCTCACTTCATCTTGTATTTAATTTTGTATAACCATGAGGGTTTCCTTCCATTTCTATGTAATTTTCCTTCTCTTTCTTTTTCCCTCCCACCTCTCACCCCTGTTTAATATTAATCATCTTCTCATGCTCTTCCTCCCAACTCTGTTCTTAGTTACTCTCTTTATATCAAAGAAAACATTTGGCATTTGTTTTTTAGTGATTGGCTATCTTCACGTAGCATAATACGTTCTAATGCCATCGATTTCTCTGCAAATTGTATGATTTTGTCATTTTTTAATGCAGAGTAATACTCCATTGTGTATAAATGCCACATTTTTTTTAATCCATTCATCTATTGAAGGGCATCTAGGTTGGTTCCACAGTCTTCCTATTGTGAATTGTGCTGCTATGAACATAGATTTATCAGTGTCCCTGTAGCATGCACTTTTTGGGTCTATAGGGATAAGACCGAGAAGGGGAATTGCTGGGTCAAATGGCGGTTCCATTCCCAAGTTTCCAAGAAATCTCCATACTGCTTTCCAAATTTGCTGCACCAATTTGCAGTCCCACCAGCAATGTACAGGTGTACCCTTTTTCCCACATTCTCGCCAGCACTTGTTGTCGTTTGACTTCATAATGGCTGCCAAGCTTACTGCAGTGAGATGGTATCTTAGGGTGGGTTAGTTTAGCATTTCTCTGAATGCTCGAGATGGTGAGAATTTTTTGATGTACTTATTGATTGATTGTATGTCCTCCTCTGAGAAGTGTCTGTTCAGGTCCTTGGCCCATTTGTTGATTGGGTAATTCATTTGCTTATTGTTTAATTTTTTGAGTTCTTTGTATAACTCTGGATATTAGGGCTCTATCTGAAGTGTGAGGAGTAAAGATTTGTTCCCAGGATGTAGGCTCCTTTTTTACCTCTCTTATTGTTTCTTTTTCTGAGAAAAATCTATTTAGTTTGAGTAAGTCCTGTTTGTAGATTCTAATTATTAACTCTTATGCTATGGGTGTCCTATTGAGGAATTTGGAGCCCGACCCCACAGTATGTAGATCATAGCCAAAGTTTTCTTCTATCAGATGCCGTGTCGCTGATTTGATATCAAGCTCCTTGATCCATTTTGAGTTAACTTTTGTGCATGGCGAGAGAAAGGGATTCAGTTTCATTTTCTTACATATGTAATTCCAGTTTTTCCAGCACCATTTGTTGAAGATGCTATCCTTCCTTCAGTTTATGCTTTTAGCTCCTTTATCAAATATAAGATTGCTGTAATTTTGTGGATTGATTTCTGTGTCCTCTATTCTGTACCATTGGTCCACCCGCCAGTTTTGGTACCAGTACCATGCTCTTTTTGTTACTATTGCTCCGTAGTATAGTTTGAGGACATGTATCGCTATACCGCCTGATTCACACTTCCTGCTTAGAGTTGTCTTTGCTATACTGGGTCTTGTATTATTCCATATGAATTTCATAATTGTTTTATCTATTTCTACAGGAAATGCCGTTGGGATTTTGATTGGCATTGCATTAAACCTATAGAGAACTTTTGGTAATATCGCCATTTTGATGATGTTAATTCTGCCTATCCATGAACGGGGTATATTTTTCCATCTTGTAAGATCTTCTTCTATTTCTCTCTTTAGGGTTCTGTAGTTTTCATTGTGTAAGTCTTTCACATCTTTTGTTACGTTGATAACCAAATATTTTATTTTATTTTTTTTGAGGATACTCTCAATGGAGTGGTTGTCCTCATTTCCGTTTCAGAGGATTTGTTGCTGATATTCAGGAATGCTTTTGATTTATGATTGTTGATTTTATATCATGCCACTTTGCTGAATTCATTTATTATCTCTAATAGTTTCTTGTAGACCCTTTTGGGTCTACTAGGTATAGAATCATGTCATCTGCAAATAGTGATAATTTAAGTTCTTCTTTTCCTATTTTTATGCCTTTAATTTCTTTCATTTGTCTATTTGCTCTGGCCAGTGTTCGAGAACTATGTTGAACAGAAATCGTGAGAGAGGGCATCCCTGTCTTGTTCCAGATTTTAGAGGGAATGCCTTCAATTTTTTCTCAATTCAGAATGATACTAGCCTGAGGCTTAGCATAGATTGCTTTTACAATATTGAGGTATGTTCCTGTTATCCCAGTTTTTCTAGAGTTTTAAACATAAAGGGATGCTGTACTTTATTGAATGCTTTTTCTGCATCTATTGGGGTGATCATATGGTTCTTATTTTTAAGTCTATTGATGTGGTGAATAACATTTATTGATTTCCGTATATTGAACCAGCCTTGTATCCCAGGAATGAATCCTACTTGATCATGTTGCACAATTTTTTAAATATGTTTTTGTATCTGATTCGCCAGAATTTTATTGAGGATTTTTGCATCTAGGTTCATTAGAGAGATTGGTCTGTATATTTGTTTCTTTGAAGGGTCTTTGTCTGGTTTAGGAATCAGGGTGATATTGGCCTCCTCTGCTGTATACCCATTCGGTCCTGGGCTTTTCTTAGTTGGTAGTCTTTGGATGGTTTCTTTTATTTTCTCAATTGATATTGGTCTGCTTAGGTTGTCTATATCCTCCTGACTCAATCTGGGCAGATCATATGACTTAAGAAATTTATTGATGCCTTCACTATCTTCTAATATAATTTCTGGTTATCTTCTGTATTTCAGAAGTGTCTGTTGTGATATTGCCTTTTTCATCCCTTATGATAGTAATTTGAGTTCCCTCTCTTCTTCTCTTCATTAACATGGCTAAGAGTCTGTCGATTTTATTAATTTTTCAACTTTTAGTATTTTCAATTTTTTCAATTGTTTCTTTTGTTTCGATTTCATTAATTTCAGCTCTGATTTTAATTATTTCTTGCCTTCTACTTCTTTTTCTGTTGTTTTGCTCTTCTTTTTCTAGGATTTTGAAATGAACTATGAGATCATTTATTTGTTGTTGTTTTTTTTTTCTTTTTTTAAGGAAAGAACTCCAAGCAATGAATTTTCCACTTAGAACTGCTTTCAATGTGTCCCATAGATTCTGATATGTTCTGTCTGTCTTTTTCATTTATGTCTAAGAATTTTTTTTATTTTTCTCCTTGATGTCTTCAATAACCCATTGATCATTCAGTACGTATTGTTCATTCTCCAAGTGATGCATGAATTTTCCTTCCTTCTTTTATTGTTGATTTTCAGTTTCATTCCATTACGATCAGATAAGATGCCTGGTATTATCTATACTCCTTTATATTGTCTAAGAGTTGTTCTGTGACATAATATATGATCTATTTTTGAGAGGTATCCATGTGCTGCTGAGAAAACAGTGTAACTGCTTGATGTTGGGTGCTATATTCTATATATGTTAATTAAGTCTAGGTTATTATTTGTGTTATTGAGTTCTATAGTTTCCTAATTCAACTTTTGTTTGGAATATCTGTCCAGTAGTGAGAGAGGTGTGTTGAAATCTCCCATGATTATTGTATGGTGGTCTACCAGACTCTTGAACTTGAGAAGAGTTTGTTTGATTAACATAGCTGAACCATTGTTTGGGGCACATATATTTATGATTGTTATGTCTTGTTGGTGTATGGTTCCCTTGAGCAATATGTAGTGTCCCTCTTTATCCCTTTTGATTAACTTTGTCTTGAAATCTATTTTATTTGATATGAGTATGGACACTTCTGCTTGTTTCCGAAGTCAATATGAGTGATATGATTTCTCCCAACCTTTCACCTTTAGTCTATATATGTCTTTTCCTATCAAATGTGTCTCCTGTAGGCAGAAAATTTTTGGGTCTTCTTTCGTGATCCATTCTACTAGCCTGTGTCTCTTAATTGGTGAGTTTAAGGCATTAACATTTAGGGTTATTTTTGAAATATGGGTTGTTCTTCCAGCCATATTTGTTTATTTATGTTACTAAACATGGTTTGTTTTTCTCTTTGATTATTTTTCGCCCCTTTACTGTACTACCTCCCACTGTTGGTTTTTATTGTTATTTTCCATTTCGTCTTCCTATAATGTTTTGCCAAGGATCTTTTGAGGAGATGGTTTTCTAGCTGCAAATTCTTTTAACTTTTGTTTATCATGGAAGGTTTTAATTTCATCTTCCATCCTGAAGCTTAAAATCGCTGGATACACAATTCTTGGTTGGAACCCAATTTCTTTCAGTGATTGAAAAATGTTATTCCAGGATCTTCTAGCTTTCAGAGTCTGTGTTGAAAGATCAGCTGTTATCCTGATTGGTTTACCCCTAAATGTAATCTGCTTCCTTTCTCTTGTAGCTTTTAAAATTCTCTCTTTATTCTGTATGTTTGGCATCTTCATTATAATATGTCTCGGTGTTTATCTCTTATGATTTTGCACATTTGGCGTCCTGTAGGCTTCTAGGATTTGGGATTCTGTCTCATTCTTCATGTCTGGAAAGTTTTCTCATATTATTTCATTGAATAGATTGCTCAATCCTGTGGTTTGGACCTGTATACCTTCCCGTATCCCAATTACTCTTTAGTTTGGTCTCTTCATGTTATCCCATATTTCTTGGATGTTCTGCTCATGGTTTCTTAACAGTCTTGCTGAGCTTTCTATGTTCTTTTCAAGTTGAAATACTTTGTCTTCATTGTTCTAAGTGATCTATTCTGCTGGTAGTATTCTCAATTGAGTTTTTAAGTTGGTTTATTGCTTCCTGCATTTCTATGATTTCTGTTTGTGTGTTTTTTATAACCTCTATCTCCCTGTATAGTTGATCTTTTGCTTCTTGGATTTGTTTTTGTAATTCATTGTCAAAGTGATCTTTCATTGTCTGATTTTGCTGTCTAATGTCTCCCTGGAGACTTCAGATCATCTGAAGCAAGTATATCCTGATTCTTTATCTGACATTCCATATGCTGCAGATATTACCTCTTCTAATGTTGAGTTGACCTGCGTTGCTTGTGGTCCTTTCTTTCCTTGTCTTTCCCTACTGTTCACGTTTTTTTCGGCTTGGTGAAACTTTTGTGTTATTGAATTTTACCCCTAAATGTTTATATTGCTATTGTATTTTTGAAAAGTCTCCCTCACAGGCGTAAGCAGCGGCTCTGCCCCTTCTCCAATTGGGGCAATGTGCCTACCACACCAGCACGCCACTGGGCCTGTTCTGCCTCTTGGTAGCTGGTCCGCCTACCTTGCAGGAGCGGGCAGTTGATCTACCCCTCTGCGGGTGCTGGTCCTGTTCAGCCAGTGGGTAACAGGTCCAGCTACCTTGCAGGCACAGGCGTCGGCTCTGCCCCTCCGCGCTCCGCTGGGCCTCTTCTGTCTGTGGGTTGCAGGGCTGTCTACATTGCAGGCGTGAGTGGCATCTCTGCCCCCCCCAAACCGGGGCGATGTGTCTACCACGCTGGTAGGTCGCTGGGTCTGTTCTGCCTCTGGGTGAGAGGTCTACCTGCTTTGCAGGCACGGGCAGCGGCTCGGCCCCTCCCCAAACCTGGTTATGTGTCTAGCACCCTGGCGGGGCCTAGCACCTGGTCTGTCGGTGTTCGCAGGTCCACCTACTTCGCAGGCGCGGGGGCCGGCTCTGCCCCTCTGAAGGCAGCTGGGCCGCTTCAGCTGGTGGGTCGCAGGTTCACCTATCTTGAAGTCACAAGGGGTGCCTCTGCCCCTCCGCGGGTGTCTGGGCCTGTTCTGCCTGTGGGTTGCATGTCCGCGTTCCTTGCACGCGTGCAGTGGCTCTGCCCAACCCCCAACCAGGGTGATGTGTCTTTCACGATGGCGGGCCGCTAGGCCTGTTCTACGGGTGGCTCGCAGGTCCGCCTACCTTACAGGCGCGGTTGGCGGCTCTGCCGCTCCCTTCTCCATGTGTTTCTAAAGTTAACAAATATGAGAATTCTTGTCTCCATTTCTCTGTACCCTATTCAGCACATGCATTTTTATATTCACATATAGAATCCTACCTGGTATCACATGTACATACTTGTGAGGTTGCTGACTTTGCAAATACAAATTGTGAGAAGGGATCACTCCTCCTAAATGCTGTTGGAACTTACAATTCAAACTATGGGTGAGCTCCCTAGTTGAACAACATTATACATAAATCGATGCTCAGAAAAATGAAGATTTTTGGATTTGTGGATGATATATAATTCATGATGTATTTCGATTGGCATATATATTGCTACTTTTTAATGTATACGTGTGTGTGTGTGTGTGTGTGTGTGTGTGTGCATATATATATGTATAAACTCTCCAGATTTTTCAAAATATGAAATGTATGTGTCTTATTATATACTCCCTAAATTCATTGATGTTCATGAATGTGGATTTATATTCAACTTTTCATAAGAATGTTCTCAGAAATATTAATCCACCTGAAATACATATTTGTTTCCTAATACTGAAACTAACTTCAGTGAATGGTGCATACAAATCCTAATATTGCTATAGTAAATGACTCAGTTTAACGTCAATGCAAGTAGATTCCTATGGGACATGATATGTATTTTGACGTTCATTTTTATTCAAAACTGGTACATTAATATTTCTTCAGTTTTTGCACATAATAGAATACATATTTCATTCACAAATTCACAAATTTATAGGCATTTTTTTCACTTTCAATTACTTCCTGCTTCAGAACATATGTATTCCCCCAGGTTTCTTGACTGCTCTTTTAATGAGACTTCTTTCCAAGCACATTATTTTCAATTTCCATAATCATTTTAGAAGCAAAGCTCACACACACTTCATGATAAACCATAACAGTGATATTACCATTAGATGTATAACTGGTTGGAATGATTGTATGAATATCAATATATGATTTCCAATATATATTCAGATATCAATTCAATCCATTATTTAAATTTGGAACCAGTTATATTATTTATTCACAGTATGGTCTATTCATGCATTATCTTTATATTCATATAACACAGAGTATACCTATTTGTACCCACAATACTAAATTATATGTCTTCAAAATATTGCTCCCAGAAATGGTGGAAGAAATACTCATGTCACCTGATCTATATATACATTAATCACAGTAATATTGTGGAAACAAAAAGCAAGGTCACACTTATGATTGTACCAAATCCTAAATGGAAAGTGAGCATGGATTAAAAAAAAATCCATGTCCAGGTTGCCGAATGCTCTCAAAAGTGAATCCTATTGGTGACTACATATTTGTTTCTTCCTGAAATTACATATTCAACCTCAACCCTGTTGAAAATGTCTAATCCTATCACTCACTTTATACTTTGCCTGATTTCCTAATGTCTCTATTGAAATCTGATTTCCTGTATTTTTTTTTCCCATTTCATCATTATGACTGACTCTTCACATGTGCTGACATTTACTTTCACTCTCTACCCAAAACCCTATTGCTAAAGATCTTTTGGTCCAAATGCTATACACACTCTTCATTCTAAATCTACCGAATATCTTCCTAATCCACCAACTATCCCTTTTGGACTGGATTTTCTCTTCGACATTCAATCATCCAAAAGACAAGGTCCTATGCCATTGTATATCAATTAATCTGAGACACCTGTGCAGAACATAATTCAAAGCTAAGAATCCCAATAGTGGGGCCAATTCCCTTCTGTGCTTCAAAAATTACCTAGATTTCTTTTTTCATACTTATATTTCACCTATATATTCTTGAAAATATAGCAAAATTCCAATACCATTATTCATCCAAGAGAATGATTCCTAACCCAAATGGAAGCTGTTATTAACCTTAACCATACAATGTTTCCTCAATCTAACTTTACAGAAGAGGAGGGACAGAATTAGTCTTCCAATACAGGAGTGTAGGGGATCTTCCACCTGCTGAGAACCTCAAAGTTTCATGCAGAAATGATCCCTGGAGAAGATGTAGGCAGCTATGAAGGACCTGAGAGAGCAAAAGTCATCTTCCATGGCAAACAACCCAGTCAGGATGAAGGGATGTGTCAGAATAAGCCTCACTCTTCTTAATGTAGAGAAGATGGACCAAACCAGTCCAGTGTAGACAGCTGTTCCTGGCTGCCTATGGTTGATATACAATCCTCAGTTGTGAACGTATCACAGGAAATAGGGGCAGCCTCCATCTCATGGGAACCTTGGAAGCAAATTTTAGGACAAAGTGGTTTCCAAAGCAGTGACCTCATTCAGTTCACAAAGGAGGTGACCTTCCTCACTTCTTTGGTGATAGAACTCTCTGAACTTGGGATCCAGGAAGCCAGGCTACCAGAGGCAGTCCCAGTACCATTCCCAGTGGGCTCACTTATTTGGATTTACCAAGAACAGAGTCAGTCTTTCTTGGTACATACTGATGTGAGAATGGCCAAATTTCAGGAGAGCTCAGAAGAGGGGCCTTTCCTGAGAAAGCAGGAAGTTGCTCACAGCTGGCTCCTGACCACTTCACAGATTTGGCCAAAAAGACCAGATCTGAGACAGGACAGAACATTTCAGGGAACATAATAAGGCTCACAAGTCAGAGGACACTCCGGATAGTCACAGACCTCTTTGGGGGAAGGAGGTGCCTTTGTGGGTGTGGGTGTGAGTTTGTGGTTTTGTCTCATTTTCTGAGAATAGGTAAAAAAGGCGGTTTGTTTGGTTTGGAGTGGACTGTTCCTAGTAAGTCGTTTCACAAAGTGAGTGTTTCTATGTCTGTGTATCCCACTGTGTCTGTGGTTGTAGACATTTGAAAAGAGAATTCATCAATGGATGTGTCCTGTTTAGTAGAAACCTACCCAGCATTCATTCTGCCCAATTGATGAATGGACTGTGGCTTCCCTTATGGATGGGCAACACCTACTAATTTCCTAAGTTCCTGTTTTCTTCCTGATTCTGGCCACTCTCCAGAATAGGCTCATGGTTTTGTGTCCAAGATATGTACCACCTCCAAGCTCTGTGACAAGGCCATGTAATGGATAGCTAAAGGGAATGGCTAGCATCTCAAAAAACTCAGATATCAGTGTGACCAGGAAAGCCTCAGTGGAGAAACTCTGTTTTGGGTTTTTTGCTAACCAATTCTTCTCTTCCCCTGAATGTGAGGAAGGTCTTGGCCTCAAGACACCGCTTTGTGAAGCCTGAAGAAAACAGTTTTAAAATGGAAATAAATGGGCATCACCTGTGGCTCTTTGTTAATTTCTTTGGAAATGGATGTGTCGGAATCAGTCTCTTGGCCCTGTGTGAGGCTGTGGCTTAGGTTCTCAGCACCTGATGCATCTAAAGAATGATCCCATGTGTGCATCCAAAACCAAAATGGGAAAGAGATCAGTAATTGTTGATGAAGTCTCTCGCCTTCCTCTCTTAGGTTCCTGACCACCATCAAGTGAGAATAGAGATCCTTTGAATCAAATGAGTTCTTCTAAGCCCTGCAAAGGCTATCCCATACATGCTTGTGTTTTCTCATGACTCCAAATCACATAAAGAATCTATACCTGACAGTCAGTAGGCCTCAAATTGGAGAAGCAGAGCAGTATTAAAGGAAGGCATTTTTGATCCCTTGTGGTTCACAGGAAGGGTGTACAGGCCACCCTGCCTTTAGGAAAATGACGGGCAAGCGAGGTTATTTGCACTCTGTGTTGGGCTGCGCCCCTCATGGAAACATCCAGCCAGAGGTTATGAGGAGTGTCTATATGGAAGAAGATGAGGGCCATGTGGGAGTGTTTTGGTTTTAATTGTGGTTATTTGTGTGGAAGTTGGAAGCGATGACTGGGTCCACCTGGGCTTGAACTCTGGTGTGATACCCTATAGATACTGAGTCCTGGAACTGACCTCAGAGAAGTATTGCCATGAATTGTGTTGGGATATTAGGAGGCCACACATGAGAGTCACCATTGGAAACTGAGATCTATTCCCAGTGTGGCTTTCCACAGAGCACTGGGAATCTCAGCCAAGGTATCACATAATTTTATTCTGAAACACTTGGCAGCAATAGTTGAGAGTCAAAACACAAATGCACTTCACATTGTAGACCTCAATGGGCCTGGCTTCATGTGGCCTTTTGGCCACTCTTTGGGAAATCTTGGCAGTGAGAGTTCTCCAGATCTTTCTTTGAAATGAGCTTCTTCACCATTTAATGGTTACCGAATTAAATGAAACACTCAGTGCCTCCAACTTCAACCTTGAAAGATGGGCTCGATAAATACCATGAAATTTTTGAAATTCCCATATCCAGGAGGCACTGGAGAACCATTGGATATCCTGTTGGTGATCATGATTGTACCAGACAGTGCCTTGATTGGCTGGGTTTCACGAAAATGGTGTAGAACTGAGATTCCAGTAAGTTGGAGCCTGCTGAATAGTGGGCCTAGAGCAAAGGTGGGCATGTGTGAGATAAAACATCTGTGGTGCTTCCATGTGGATTTCCCAATGGCTTCCAAATGGCTTGTGACTGACATGGTGCAGCCAGCAGACCCTTATATGTAAATGATTCTTGTTATATGGGTAAGTTTCAGGGCAATGTTCAGAATCAGGTTCCTATGGTCAAGGGGTCAAGCTATGTTGGACAGAAGCCTGGTTTGTGCATTCTCCTGCAGACCCTGTCCCACCACACGTGACAGAACTCCCTCCAGCACTGTGTCCCAGGTGAACTCCTTGTATTTCGTGAAGGAAATACTGAACTCCCAGTGTAGCAGCAAAAAATATCACAAAAATTGGAGGATGATCAAATGGCTTCACAGTCCACATGAGGAGACACTTAGCCCCAAGTGGCCACAGTTGACACCGAAAGAGAGAATTCAGCAATGCTGCCTCATGATCATTGGTAAATAAGAAAGCATCTCCTCCAGGTCACATAGATGCAGACCCAGCTTTTATGGTCTCACTACAAAAAAAGCTAAAGCTCCTGACAACAACATATATTTCAAGAGCCCAACATCAGAGCCAGTTTTTCAAGAAGCCTTTAGGCTAGCAGAGCTCCATGTTTTTGGAGTGTTCACATTGTCCCTTACTATTGGAATCTCGCCTTCTACCTGCAAGTTTGTGAACTCCTGAGCATATTAAATTCCAGATATGTATTCACAGATTTTCTTACTCATCTCCTCTACATGTGTTACTTGGGACGAAGTTAAGGTCAAGGCATTGTTGTGGATGAGAGTCGGAAGATTTTTGTGTAGCACATATTTGCATACACATTGGATTCATTTTCCAATTTTCCTTTCGAAATACTGAATCCCTGAAACTAACCCATACCCTACAAGACTCTGACAACTAATCCTAACGTAATGGAGAAAAATAACCCAAATAGAACAGAAATACAAACATATCAGAGGAGGCATGGTTTACCATTGAATTAACTTTTCCATTATATAGGGAAGGAGTTTTAAATCTAGTCAATTTTTTGTTGAAAGAGTTGTCCATGTATTTTTAAACTTATCAAATATGTGAATTCCTGTCTCCCCCATTTCTTTGTATCCTATTCAGCACATGTATTTTTATATGCACATATAGAATTGTACCTTGTATCACACATATATTCTTGTGAGGTGGCTGACTTGGCAGATACAAATTGTGAGAAAAGTTCACTCCTCCTAAACGCTGTTGGAACTGAAAATTCAACCTATGGGTGAGCTTCCTAGTTGAACAACATTATACATAAATCCATGTTCAGTAAAATGAATATTTTTGGATACATGGATGATATATATTTCATGATGAATTTCGATTGGCATATATATTGCTAGTTTTTAATGTCTGTGTGTGTTTGTATATATATATATATATATATATATATATATATATATATATATATATACTGTCAAGATTTTTCAAAATATGAAATATATGTGTATTTTGACCACTCTTTGGGAAGCCTTACCTGTGAGAGTTCTCGAGAGCTTTCATTGAAATGATTTTCCTCAACATTTAATGGTTCCTGAATGAATTGAAACCCACAGTGCCTCCAACTTCATCCTTGAAAAATGGCTCTATAAATACCATAAAATTCCCCTGACCAGGTGGCACTGGAGAACCTTTGGATGTCTTGTTGCTGATCATGAGTGTACCAGACAGTGCCTTGACTGACTCGATTTCATGAAAATTGTGCAGAACAGAGATGCCAGTAAGTTGGAGAGTGCTGAGAAGTGGGCCCAGGGCTGTGGTGTGCAGGTGTATGATAAAACATCTGTGGTGGGGCCATTTGGGTCTGCCATTGACTTCCAAATGGCTTGTGGCTTACATGGTACAGCTAGCCGACCCTTATCTGTAAAGGCATCTTGTTATATGTAAAGGTTTCAGGACAATGTTCAGAATCAGTTTGCTATGGATAATGTTTCAAGTTATGTGGGATAGAAGTCTGGTTGGTGAATTCTCCTGTAGACCCTGACCCTCCACACGTGACAGAACTCGCTCCAGCACTGTGTCCCAGTTGAACTCCTTGTATTTCATGAAGGAAAAACCAAAAGCCCAGTGCAGCAGCAAGAAACACCACGAAAATTGTAGGATGGCCAATTGGCTTCACAGTCAAGACGGGGAGACACTTACCCCTCCGTGGCCACAGTTTACCTTCAAAGGAAGAATTGAGCACTGCTGCCTCATGTTCTTTTGGAAAATAAGAAACCATGTCCTCCAGGTCAGATAAATGAAGACCCATCTTTGATGGTATCACTACAAAGGAAGCTAAAGCTCCTGACAACAACATATATTTCAAGTGCTCAACCTCAGAGGCAGTTTCTCAAGAAGTCTTTAGGCCAGCAGAGTTCCATGAATTTGGACTGTTTATCCTGTCCCTTAAGTTTGAAAACTCCTCTAAAATGCCCAAGCTTGTGAACTCCTGAGCATTTTCCATTCCAGATATGTATTCACAGATTTTCTAACTCTTGTCCTCTAATTGTGTCTTACTTGGGTGAAGGTAATGTCAAGGCATTGCTCTGAATGAGAGTGGAAAGTTTTTTTGTAGCGCATATTTGCATACACAATGGATTCATTTTCCTTTATTTCCATTTGAATTACTGAATCCATGACACTAACGCATACCCTACTAGACTCTGACTACTAATGCTAATATGATGGAGAAAAATAACCCAAACAGAATAGAAATACAAGCAGTTCAGAAGAGGCATGGTGTATAGTTGGACTTGCCTTTTGCATGATAAAGGGTAGTTGTTAAAAATCTGGTTAATTTTTAATTGATATAGTTCTCCATGTGTTTTGAAAGGTATCAAATATGTGAATTCCTGTCTCCCTTTCTCTGTTGCCTATTCAGCACATGTATTTTTATATGCACAAATAGAATCCTACCTGGTACCACACGTACATTATTGTGAGGTGGCCTACTTGGCAGATACAAATTGTGAGAAGAGATCACTCCTCCTAAACGCTGTAGGAACTGAAAATTCAACCTATGCGTGAGCTTCCTAGTTGAACAACATTACACATAAATCCATGTTAAGTAAAATAAATATTTTTGGATCTGTGTATGATATGTATTTCATGATGAATTTTGATTGGCATATATATTGCTACTTTTTAATATCTCTGTATGTGTTTTGTGAAAAATCTGCACTCTATAGATTATTCAAAATATGAAATATATGTGTCTTATTATACACTCCTTAAATTCATTCATGTTCATGTATGAGACCACGGCTCATGCAACAGCAAAAGACATTTATTGAGGATCCAATCCAGTATGCTAGGGCTCCGTGGTCACTCAAGAAGGGAGAGCAGCCCAGATCTCCGAGCTGAGGTTGAGCAGTGCTTAAGTACACTTTTTGGGGAGGGCGAGACTTTACATATATCACAGTATCTTTTAAAAAATCATCATACACTGCGGGAAAATCAAACAACAAATCCTAAACATGATTAGTTCATTCATTGGTGGGAACATGTCAGGCAGGAGGGATAGGTCAGTTCTACAGCGGGGTACAGATTCAAATTGATTAGTTTAGGCCCTGCGATGCATATGTGCCAAGCCACACAGGGTCCTAGGTTATTAAACAACCAGGCTATCAGGGGGAATATTTACTGGGCAGTCCAGAAATTGTCCTACAAGTAACAGGAATTTCAGATTTTTCATGTAGCATAGGAACTTAACAATACCTGGTCCTTTACATTTTAAATCAGGCCTTGAATCTTAGAAACTTTACAAACCCGGTCTTTTACACTTTAACTTTTACACTTTAATTTCAATTTCTTTTACCCTTAAAGATCACTCCTGGTTCACAAGATGGGTGTCCAAGCCACCCTGACTTTAGGCAAATGAGGGGCAAGGGAGCTTATTTTGGACACTGTCTTGGGCTGTGCCCCTCATGGAAACCTCCAGCCATATGTTATGATGAGTGTCTTTATGGAAGAAGATGAGGGTCATGTAGGAGTGTTTTGGTTTTAATTGTGGTCATTTGTGTGGCGGTTGGAAGAGATGACTTGGTCCACCAGGGCTTGAACTCTGCTCTGATACTCCTTAGAGACTGAGTTCTGGAACTGACTTGAGAGAAGTATTGCCATGAATTGTTTTGGGATTATATTAGGCCACACATGAGATTAGCCCTTGGAAACTGAGATCTAGGCCCAGGGTGGCTTTCCACCGAGCACTGGGAATCTCAGCCAGGGTAACACATGATTTTTTTACTGAAAGACTTGGAAGTCATAGTTGAGACTCAAAACACACATGTACCTCATATTGTAGACCTCAATGTGCCTGGCTTCATGTGAACTTTTGGGCACTCATTGGGAAGCCTTGCCTGTGAGAGTTCTTCAGAGCTTTCATTGAAATGAGCTTACTCACCATTTAATGGTTCCTGAATGAATTGAAACCCACAGTGCCTCCAACATCATCCTTGAAAAATGGCTATACAAATACCATGAAATTTTTTAAATTTCCATGACCAGGTGGCACTGGAGAAACTTTGGATGTCCTGTTGCTGATCATGTGTGTACCAGACAGTTCCTTGATTGACTGGTTGTCATGAAAATGGTACAGAACCGAGATGTCAGTAAGTTGGAGCCTGCTGAGTATTGGGGCTAGAGCAGTGGACTATACATTTGTGAATAAATATCTGTGGTGGGACCACGTGGATCTCCCTTTGGCTTCCAAAATACTTGTGACTGATATGGTGCAGGCAGCAGACCCTTATATGTAAAGGCATCTTGTTTTATTGAGAGGTTTCAGGGCAATGTTCAGAATCTGGTTGCTATAGTCAAGGGGAAAGCTATGTGGGATAGACCCATGTTTCGAACATTCTCCTGAAGACCCTGAGCAATCACACGTGTCAGAGCTCCCTCCAGAATTGTGTCCCAGTTGAACTCCTTGTATTTCATTAAGCCAATTCCAAACTCCCAGTGCAGCAGTAAGAAACACCACAAAAATGGAGGATGACCAAATGGCTTCACAGACCACACGGGGAGACACTTAACTCCCAGTGGCCACAGTTTACCAAGAAAGAATTCAGAACTGCTGCCTCATGTTCATTAGAAAATAAGGAACCATTTCCTCCAGGTCACATAGATGCAGACCCACATTTGATGGTGTCAAAATAAGGAAGCTAAATCTCCTGACAACTTCATATATTTCATGTTCCCAACCTGAGAGGCATTTTCTCAAGAAGTCTTAAGGCCAGCAGAGCTCCAAGTTTGTGGAGTGTTTAACCTCTCCCTTACTTTTGGAAACTGCTCTACCACATCCAATGTTGTGAACTCCTGAACATTTTCAGTTCCACATATGTAATCACAGGTTTTCGAACTCCTCTCCACTAATTGTGTCTTACTTGGAGTGAAGTTAATGTAAAGGAATTGTTCTGGATGAGAGTGGCAAGATTTTTGTGTAGCACATATTTGCATACACATTAGATTTATTTTCCTATTTTCATTTGAAATACTGATCCCCGACACTAACACATACCCTAATAGACTCTGACTACTAATGCTAA
This sequence comes from Callospermophilus lateralis, assembly GCF_048772815.1. NCBI lineage: Eukaryota > Metazoa > Chordata > Mammalia > Rodentia > Sciuridae > Callospermophilus > Callospermophilus lateralis. The sequence goes on along the minus strand of NW_027512582.1, from coordinate 15,287 downwards.
TATGATGGATAAAAAGAAAACTAACAGAATAGAAATACAGGCCTTTAATAGGAGGCATGGTATATACTTGGAATTTCCTTCTGCTTTATCAAGGGTATGTGTTATAAATCTTGTCAAATTTTCATTGTAATATTTCTCCATGAGTTATATATATATATATATATATATATATATATATATATATATATATATATATATATATTTCAAAATATGAAAAACATGTGTCTATTAAACACTATCTAAATTCATTCATATTCATGTATGTGGATATAAAATCAACTTTTCATAAGATTATTCTCAGAAACATTCAACCACCTGAAATACATATTTGTTTCCTCATCCTGAGAACTAACTTCAGTGAATCGTGCTTACAAACCCTAATATTTTTACAGTAACTGACACAGTTTATCATCAAAGCAAGTAGATTCCTATAGGACATGATGTGTATATTGATGTTCATTTTTATTCAACAATGGGACATTAAAATTTCTTCATTTTATGCACATCGTAGGATATATATTTCCTCCACAGGTTAGCAAATATATAGGCATTTGTTTCACTTTCAATCACTTCCTGCTTCAGAACACATGTATTCCTCCATGTTTCTTGACTGGTCTGTTCATGAGACTTCTATCCAAACACATTATTTTCGATTTCCTTTATCACTTTAGAAGCAAAACGGACACACACTTCATGATAAACCATCACTGTAATATCACCATTAGATGTATTACTGGTTGGAATGAATGATTATATATCAATAAAAGATTTTTTATATATTTTCTGATATCAATTCAATACATTGTTTAAAGTGTAACAAGTTATATTATTTATTCACAGTATGGTCTATTCATGCATTATCTCTATATTCATAGACACAGGGTACACCTGGTTGTACCCCCAATACTAATCTATACATATTTGAAATATTGCTCCCAGAAATGGTGGAGGAAATACTCATGTCACCTGATCTACATATGCATGTTATCACTGTAATATTCTGGACACAAAATGCAAAAGCCACACGTATGATTGTACCAAAGCCTAAAGGTAAACTGAACATGGATTACTAAAAACATCCCTGACCAGGTTGCCTAATGCTCTCAAATGTCAATACTATTGCTGGCTACATATTTGTTTCTTCCTAAGATTATATATTCAACCTCAAAACTGTTGAAAATGTTTAATTTTTTCACTCACTTGATACTTTTGCCTGATTTCCTAATGTCTCTATTGATATCTACTTTCCTACATATTTTCTGCAGTTCAACATTGTGACTGACACTTCACATGTGCTGACATTGACATTCACTCTGTAACGGAAACACTATTGATAAAGATCTTTGGTCCAAATCCTATACTCGCTCTTCTTCCGAAACATACTGACTATCTTTCTGATCCTATCGACTATCCCTTTTTGAGTAGATGTTCTCTACTACATTCAATCATCCAAGGTACAAGATCCTATGCCATTGTATATCGATTTTTCTGAAACATGTATCTAGAACGTAATTCAAAGCTACGTATCGCAATCAGTTGCCCAATGCATTTCTGAGCTTCAAATCTTACCTAGATTTCTGTTTTCATACTTATATTTTATCTCTATATTCCTATAAATATTGCAGGTTCCCAATACCATTATTCATCCCGCATAATGATTCCTTACCCAAATCGAACTTGTTATTAACCCTAACCATACACTCTTGCTTCAATCTAAAATTACAAAAGAGCAGGGACAGAGTTCGCCTTACAATACAGGAATGTAGGGTATCTGCCAACTGCTGAGAACCTCAAAGTTCGATGCAGAAATAATCCCTGGAGAAGATGTCAGCAGCTATGAAGGACCTGTGAGAGCAAAAGCCATCTTCAATGGCAAACAATCTAGACAGGAAAAAGGGATGTGTATGCATCAGCCTCTCTCTTTTTAATGTAGAGAAGATTGACCTAACCAGACCTGCATGGAGAGCTGTTCCCAGGTGCCTATTTTGATATACAATTGAAACTAGTCAAATTTTCAAAGGAAGTAGGGGCAGCCTCTATCTAATGGAACCCTTGGAAGCAACGGTTAGGGCAAAGTTGTTGCCAAGGCAGTGACCTCTTTCAGTTCCTGAAGGAAGTGACCTACCTAACTTCCTTGGTGATGGAACATTCGGAAATTTTGATGCAAGAAGCCAGGCACCGAGAGCCAGTCCCAGTCCCTGTCCCAGTGGGCTCACTTGTTTGGATTTTCCAAGTACAGATCAGACCTTCTTGGTACCTACTGATGTGAGGATGGCCAAATGTCAGTAGAGCTCTGAAGAGAAGCTTTTCCTGAGATAGCAGGTAGTGGCTAACGGTTGGCTCCTCAAAGCATCACAGAGTTGGCCAAGGAGACAAGATCTGAGAGAGGAGAGGCCATTTTGTGGGTAACATAGTATGGCCCACCAGTCAGAAGACATTCCGGATAGTTACAGACCTACTTTTGGGAAGGAGGTGCCTTTGTGTGTGGGTGTGAGTTTGCGGTTTTGTCTCATGTTCTGAGAATAGGTAGGAAAGGTGGTTGGTTTGGTTTGGAGTCGACTGTTTCTAGTAAGTCTTTTGACAAGGCGACTTTCTATGTCTGTGTATCCACTGTGTCCGTGGTTTTAGACATTAGAAAAGAGAATGCATCAATGGAGGTGTCCTGTCTAGTAGAAAGCTTCCCAGCATTCATCCTGCTCAATTGATGAATGGACTGTGGTTTGCCTTATGGATCTTAAACACCTACTAACATCCTAAGTTCCTGTTTTCTTCCTGAATTCTGGCCACTCTCCAGAATAGGCTCATGATTTATTGTGCAAGATATGTACCACCTCCAAGCTCTGTGACATGTCCATGTTCTTGATAGCTGAAGGGAATGGGAACATCTCGGAAAACTCAGACATCAGTGTGAGCAGTAAAGTCTCAGTGGAGAAACCCTGCTTTGGTCCATTTGCTTAACTATGGTTCTATTGCCTTGAATGTCAGGAAGGTCTTTGCCTCAGGCCACCCTTTTGTGAAGCCTGAAGAAACAGTTTTCAAATGAAAATGAATGGGCATCTCCTGTGCCTCTTTGCTTAATTGCTTTGAAAAGGATGGTGTCTTAATCAGACACTAGGCCCTGTTTGAGGCTGTGGCTAAGATTCTCAGCTCCTGATAGATGTAAAGAAGATCCCATGTGTGCATCCAAAACCAAAATGGCAAAAAGATCAGTCATTGTAGATGAAGTCTCTTGCCTTCCTCTGATAGGTTCCGGAAATCCATCAAGTGAGAATAGGATTCCTATGGGTCAAATGAGTTATTCAAATCCTGCAGAAGTACTTGGGTTCTCTCATGATGCCAAATCACATAATGAATCTATACCTGACTGTCAGTAGGCCTCAAATTGGAGAAACAGAGCAGCATTAACAGCAGGGCTATTTGATCACTCCTGGTTCAAAGGAAGGGTGTCCAGGCCACACTGAATTTAGACACATGGGGGGCAAGGGTGCATATTTTGGACATTGTCTTTGGCAGCGCCCCTCATGGAAACCTCCAGCTAGAGTTTATGATGAGTGTCTATATGGCTGAAGATGAGGGCCATGTGGGAATGTTTTGGTTTTAATTGTGGTCATTTGTGTGGCGGTTGGAAGAGTTGACAGGTTCCACATTGTCTTGAACTCAGGTGTGATTCCTCTTAGAGACTGAGTTCTGGAACTGACCTCAGAGAAGTATTGCCATTAATTGTTTTGGCATTGTAGGAGGCCACACATGAGAGTTGCCTTTGAAACCTGAGATCTAGGCCCAGGATGGCTTTCCTCAGAGAACTGAAAATCTCAGCAAGGATATCGCATAATTTTATTCTGAAAAACTTGGCAGCCATAGTTAAGAGTCCAAAGACACATGGACCTCCCGTTGTAGACCTCCATAGGCCTTGCTTCATGTGACCTTTTGGCCAGTGTTTGGGAAGCCTTGCCTGTTAGAGTTCCTCAGAGCTTTCATTGAAATGAGCTTCCTCCCCATGTAATGGTTCCTTGAAGAATGGAAACCCCAAAGTGCCTCCAACTTCATTCTTGAAAAATGGATAGATAAATACCATGATATTTTTGAAATTCCCAATGACCAAGTGGCACTGGAGAACCATTGGATGTTCTGTTGCAGACAGTGGCTTGATTGTTGTGTTACAGACAGTGCCTTGATTGACTGGGTTTCATGAAAATGGTGCAGAACAGAGATGCCAGTAAGTTGGAGCCTGCTGAGTAGTGGGCCTAGAGCAGTGGTGGGCAGGTGTGTGATAATACAACTGTGGTGTCGCCATGTGGATCTGCCATTGGCTTCCAAATAGCTTGTGACTGACTTGGTACAGCCAGCAGACCATTATATGAAAAGGCATCTTGTTATATGGAGAGGTTTCAGGGCAATGTTCACAATCAAGTTGCTATGGTCAAGGGGGCAAGTTATGTGGGATAGAACCCTGGTTGGTGAATTCTCCTGCACACCCTGACCCAACACACGTGACAGAACTCCCTCCAGCCCTATATCCTAGTTGAACTCCTTGTATTTCATGAAGCAAATACCAACCTCCCATTGCAGCATCAAGAAACACCACAACCTCGCCAGCACTTGTTGTTGTTTGATTTCATAATGGCTGCCAATCTTACTGGAGTGAGAAAAGGGTTCTCTTGTACATTGCTGGTGGGGCTGCAAATTGGTGCGGCCAATTTGGAAAGCAGTATGGAGATTCCTGGGAAAGCTGGGAATGGAACCACCATTTGACCCAGCTATTGCCCTTCTCGGACTATTCCCTGAAGACCTTAAAAGAGCGTATTACAGGGATACTGCCACATCGATGTTCATAGCAGCACAATTTACAATAGCTAGATTGTGGAACCAACCCAGATGCCCTTCAATGGATGAATGGATTAAAAAAATGTGGCATCTATACACCATGGAGTATTACGCAGCACTAAAAAATGACAAAATCTTGGAATTTGCAGGGAAATGGATGGCACTAGAGCAGATTATGCTTAGTGAAGCTAGCCAATCCCTAAAAAACAAATACCAAATGTCATCTTTGATATAATGAGAGCAACTAAGAATAAAGCAGGGAGGAAGAGCAGGAAGAAAAGATTAACATTAAACAGAGACATGAGGTGGGAGGGAAAGGGAGAGAAAAGGGGAATTGCATGGAAACGGAGGGAGACCCTCATTGTTATACTAAATTACATATAAGAGGTTGTAAGTGGAATGGGAAAATAAACAAGGTGAGAAATGAATTACAGTAGAAGGGGTAGAGAGAGAAGATGGGAGGGGAGGGGAGGGGGGATAGTAGAGGATAGGAAAGGTAGCAGAATACAACAGTTACTATTATGGTATTATGTAAAAATGTGGATGTGTAACCCATGTGATTCTGCAATCTGTACTTGGGGCAAAAAAGGGAGTTCATAACTCACTTGAAGCTAATGTATGCTAATGTATGAAATATGATATGTCAAGAGCTTTGTAGGGTTTTGAAAAACCAATAAAAAAATAAAATTAAAAAAAAAAAAGAAAGAAACACCACAAAAAGGGCAGGATGACCAAATAGCTTCACAGTCCACTCAGGGAGACAATAAGCTTCCAGTGGCCACAGTTTACCAACAAAGAGAGAAATCAACACTGGTACCACATGTTCAATGGAAAATAAGAAACGATGTCCTCCAGGTCACATAGATGCAGATCCAGGTTTGATGGTCTCACCAGAAATGAAGCTAAAGCTCCAGACAACAAGATATATTTCAAGTGTCCAAACTCAGAGGCAGTTTTACAAGAAGGCTATTGGCCAGCAGAGTTCCATGTTTGTGGAGTGTTAACACAGTCACTTACTTTTGGAAACTCCTCTACCACCTCCAAGGTTGTGAACTCCTGTGCATTTTCCATTCCAGATATGTATTCACAGATTTTCTAACTCTTCTCTTCGAATTGCATCTTACATGGGGTGAAGGTAATGTCAAAGGATTTATCTGGATGAGAGTGGGAAGACTTTTGTGTAGGACATATTTGCATACATATTGGATTCATTTTCCAATTTTCCATTTCAAATACTTTATCTCTGACACTAAACCACACCCTACTAGTCTCTGACTACTAATCCTAATATGAGGCAGAAAAATAACCCAAACATAATAGAAATACAAGCAGTTCAGAGGAGGCATGGTGTATAGTTGGACTTGCCTTTTGCATTTTAAAGGTTAGGGGTTATAAATCTAGACAATTTTTTGTTGCAATAGTTGTCCATGTGGTTTTAAAGATAACAAATATGTGAATTCTTGTCTCTCTTTCTCTGTAGCCTACTCAGCAAATATATTTTTATATACACATAGAGAATCTTACCTGGTACTACACGTACATTCTTGTGAGGTGGCTAACTTGGCAGATACAAATTGAGAGAAAAGATCACTCCTTCTAAATGTCGTTGGAACTGAAAATTCAACCTATGGGTGAGCTTCCTAGTTGAACAAAATTATACACAAATCCATGTTCAGTACAATGAATATTTTTGGATCTGTGGATGATATATATTTCATGGTGAATTTTGATTGGCATATATTGCTATTTTTAATGTCTCTGGGTGTGTATGTGTGTGTGTCTGTGTGTATATATATATATATATATATATATATATATATATATATATATATACACTCTCTCCTTCTATTTTTCAAAATATGAAATATATGTGTCTTATATACACTCCCTAATTTTATTCATGTTCATGAATGTGGATTTATAATCAACTTTTCACAAGATTATTCTCAAAAAATTTCATCCACCTGAAATACATATTTGCTTCCTAGTACTGAAAACTAACTTCAGTGAATGGTGCATACAAATCCTAATATTTCTATAGTAACTGACACAGTTTATCATCAATGCAAATAGATGCCTATGGGACATGATGTGTTTATCGATGTTCATTTTTATTCAACACTGGGACATTACAATTTCTTCAGTTTATGCACATCATAGGATATATATTTCCTCCACAGGTTAGCAAATTTATAGGCATTTGTTTCACTTTCAATCACTTCCTGCTTTAGAACACATGGATTCCTCCATGTTTCTTGACTGATCTTTTCATGAGATTTCTTTCCAAACACATTATTTTCGAATTCCTTTATCACTTTTGAAGCAAAACGGACACACACTGCATGATAAATCATAACTATAATATCACTATTAGATGTATAACTGGTTGGAATGAATGATTTTATATTAATATAAGATTTCTTATATATTTTCAGATATCAATTCAATACATTTTGTAAAGTGGAACCAGTTATATTATCTATTCACAGTATGGTCTATTCATGCATTATCTCTATATTCATAGACACAGGTTACACCTCTTTGTACCCCCAATACTAATTTATACATCTTCAAAATATTGCTCCCAGAAATGGTGGAAGAAATACTCATGTCACCTGATCTACATATGCATGTTATCACAGTAGTATTCTGGACACAAAATGCAAAAGTCACACGTATGACTGTAACAAAGCCTAAACGGAAACTGAACATGGATTACTAAAAACATCCATGTCCAGGTTGCCTAATGCTCTCAAATGATCATCCTGTTGGTGACTACATATTTGTTTCTTCCTAAGATTATATATTCAACCTCAATACCATTGAAAATGTCTAATTTTTTCACTCACTTTGTACTTTGCCTGATTTCCTAATGTCTCTATTGATATCTACTTTCCTACATATTTTCTCCAGTTCAACATTGTGACTGACCCTTCACATGTGCTGACATTGACATTCACTCTCTAACCGAAACCCTATTGCTTATGAACTTTGGTCCAAATCCTATACTCACTCTTCTTCCGAAACATACTGACTATGTTCCTGATCCTATCGACTATCCCTTTTTGAGTAGATGTTCTCTACTACATTCAATCATCCAAGGTACAAGATCCTATGCCATTGTATATCGATTTTTCTGAAACATGTATCTAGAACGTAATTCAAAGCTACGTATCGCAATCAGTTGCCCAATGCATTTCTGAGCTTCAAATCTTACCTAGATTTCTGTTTTCATACTTATATTTCATCTCTATATTCCTATAAATATTGCAGGTTCCCAATACCATTATTCATCCCGCATAATGATTCCTTGCCCAAATCGAACCTGTTATTAACCCTAACCATACACTGTTGCTTCAATCTAAAATTACAAAAGAGCAGGGACAGAGTTCGCCTTACAATACAGGAATGTAGGGTATCTTCCAACTGCTGAGAACCTCAAAGTTCGATGCAGAAATGATCCCTGGAGAAGATGTAGGCAGCTATGAAGGATCTGAGAGAGCAAAATCCATCTTCATGGGAAACAACCTGAACAGGACGAAGGGATGTGTATGCATCAGCCTTTCTCTTCTTAATGTAGAGAAGATGGACCTAAGCAGGCCTGCGTGGAGAGCTGTTCCCAGGTGCCTATTTTGATATACCATTGTAACAAGTCAAATTGTCACACAAAGTAGGAGCAGCCTCCATCTCATGGAACCCTTGGAAGCAACGGTTAGGACAAAGTTGTTGCCAAGGCAGTGACCTCATTCAGTTCCTGAAGGAAGTGTCCTAGCTAACTTCCTTGGTGATGGAACTCTCTGAAATTGTGATGCAAGAAGCCAGGCACCAAGAGCCAGTCCCAGTCCCAGTCCCAGTGGGCTCACTTGTTTGTATTTACCAAGTACAGATTCAGACCTTCTTGGTACCTACTGATTTGAGGATGGCCAAATGCCAATTGAGCTCTGAAGAGAGGCCTTTCCTGAGATAGCAGGTAGTGGCTAACTGCAGGCTCCTCAAAGCATCACAGAGTTGGCCAAGGAGACAAAATCTGAGAGATGAAAGGCCATTTCGAGAGGAACATAGTATGGCCCACCAGTCAGAGGACACTCCAGATAGTCACAGATCCACTTTTGGGAATGAGGTGACTTTATGTGTGTGGGTGTGAGTTTGTGGTTTTGTCTCATATTCTGCGAATAGGTAATAAAGGTGGTTCGTTTGCTTTGGAGTCTACTGTTGATAGTAACTCTTTTGACAAGGCGAGTGTTTCTATGTCTGTGTATCCACTGTGTCCGTGGTTTTAGACATTAGAAAAGAGAATGCATCAATGGAGGTGTCCTGTCTAGTAGAAAGCTTCCCAGCATTCATCGTTCATAAGTGATGAATAGACTGTGGCTTGTCTTATGGATAGGAAACAACTACTAACTTCCTAAGTTCCGGTTTTCTTCCTGAATTCTGGCCACTCTCCAGAATGAGCTCATGATTTATTGTCCAAGATATGTATAACCTCCATGCTCTGTGACATGGCCATGTTCTTGATAGCTGAAGGGAATGGGAACATCTCAGATATTAGTGTGACCAGTAAAGTCTCATTGGAGAAACCCTGCTTTGGGCCATTTGCTTACCTATGGTTCTGTTGCCTTGAATGTCAGGAAGGTCTTTGTTTCAGGCCACCCCTTTTTGAAGCCTGAAGAAACAGTTTTCAAATGGAAATGAATGGGCATCACCTGTGGCTCATTGCTTAATTTCTTTGGAAAGGGATGTGTCTTAATCAGACACTAGGCCCTGGTTGAGGCTGTGGCTAAGATTCTCAGCTCCTGATAAATCTAAAGAAGATCCCATGTGTGCATCCAAAACCAAAATGGCAAAAGGATCAGTCATTGTGGATGAAGTCTCTTGCCTTTCTCTGTTAGGTTCCTGACGTCCATCAAGTGAGAATAGGATTCCTATAGGTCAAATGAGTTATTCAAAGTCCTGCATAAGTGCTTGGTTTCTCTCATGATGCCAAATCACATAAGCAATCTATACCTGACAGTCAGTAGGCCTCAAATTGGAGAAGCAGAGCAGTATTAACGGCACGCCTATTTGATCACTCTTGGTTCACAGAAAGGGTTTCCAGACCACCCTAAATTTAGACAAATGAGGGGCAATGGTGGATATTTTGGACACTGTCTTGGGCTGCATCCCTCATGGAAACCTCCAGCCAGAGTTTATGATGAGTGCCTATATGGATGAAGATGAGGGCCATGTGGGAATGTTTTGGTTTTAATTGTGGTCATTTGTGTGGCGTTTGGAAGAGATGACAGGGTCCACATGGGCTTGAACTCTGCTGTGATTCTCCTTGGAGACTGAGTTCAGGAACTGACCTCAGAGAAGTATTGCCATTAATTGTGTTGGCATTGTAGGAGGCCACACATGAGAGTTGCCCTTGAAACCTGAGATCTAGGCCCAGGATGGCTTTCCACAGAGAGCTGAAAATCTCAGCAAGGATATCACATGATTTTATTCTGAAAAACTTGGCAGCCATAGTTAGAGTCAAAAGACACATGGACCTCACGTTGTAGACCTCAATGGGCCTGGCTTCATGTGACCTTTTGGCCAGTGTTTGGGAAGCCTTGCCTGTTAGAGTTCCTCAGAGCTTTCATTGAAATGAGCTTCCTCCCCATGTAATGGTTCCTGGATGAATGGAAACCCCAAAGTGCCTCCAACTTCATTCTTGAAAAATGGAAAGAAAAACACCATGAAATTTTTGAAATTCCCAATGACCAGATGGCACTGGAGAACCATTGGATGTCCTGTTGCTGATCATGAGTGTAACAGACAGTGCCTTGATTGACTGGGTTTCATGAAAATGGTGTAGAACAGAGATGCCAGTAAGTTGGAGCCTGCTGAGTAGTGGGCCTAGAGCAGTGGTAGGCAGGTGTGTGATAATACATCTGTGATGTGGCCATGTGGATCTGCCATTGGCGTCCAAATGGCTTGTGACTGACTTGATGCAGCCAGGAGACCATTATATGAAAAGGCATCTTGTTATATGCAGAGTTTTCAGGGCAATGTTCAGAATTAGGTTGCTATGGTCAATGCGGCAAGCAATGTGGAATAGAAGCCCAGTTGGTGCATTCTCCTGCAGAGCCTGACCCACCACACGTTACAAGACTCCCTCATGCACTGTGTCCCAGTTGAACTCCTTGTATGTCATGAATCAAATACCAAACTCCCAGTGCAGCAGCAAAAAAACACCACGAAAAGTGGAGGATGACCAAATGGCTTCAAAGTCCACACGGGGTGTCACTTTGCCCGAAGAGGCCACAGTTTACCTACAAAGAGACTTCAGCACTGCTGCCTCATGTTCATCGGAAAATAAGAAACCATGTCCTCCAGGTCACATAGATACTGACCCAGGTTTGATGGTCTCACTTCAAAGGAAGCTAAAGCTCCTGACAACAACATATATTTCAAATGCCCAAACTCAGAGGCAGTTTCTCAAGAAGTCTTTAGGCCAGCATAGCTCCATGATTGTGGAGTGTTTACACTGTCCCTTACTTTTGGAAACTCCTCTACCACCTCCAAGGTTGTGAACTCCTGAGCATTTTCCATTCCACATATGTATTCACAGATTTTCTAACTCTTCTTTTCTAATTGTGTTTTACCTGGGGCGAAGATAATTTCAAGGCATTTTTCTGGATGAGAGTGGGAATATTTTTTGTGGCACATATTTGCATACACATTGGATTTATTTTCCTATTTTCCATTTGAAATACTGAATCCGTGACACTAACCCATACCCTACTTGTCTCTGACTACTAATCCTAATAAGATGGAGAAAAATAACCCAAACAGAATATAAATACAAGCAGTTCAGAGGAGGCATGGTGTATAGTTGGACATGGCTTTTGCATGACAAAATGTAGGTGCTATAAATCTAGTCGATTTAAATTGAAATAGTTCTCCATGTATTTTTAAATTTAACAAATATGTGAATTCCTCTCTCCCATTTTATGTAACCTATTGAGCACATCTATTTTTATATGCACATATAGAATACTACCTGGTATCACACATACGTTCTTGTGAGGTGTCTGACTTGACAGATACAAATGATGAGAAGTGATCACTCCACCTAAACGCTATGGGATTTGAAAATTCATCCTATGTGTGAGCCTCCTAGTTGAACAATATTATACATAAATCCATGTTCAGTAAATTGAATATTTTTCTATCTGTGTAAGACATATATATCACGGTGAATTTCGATTGGCATATATATTGCTACTTTTTAATGTCTCTCTCTCTCTCTCTGTGTGTATATATACACACTCCAGATTTTTTAAAATATAAAATATATATGCCTTATTATACACTCCCTAAATTTTTTCATATTCATGTATGTGGATTTATAGTCAACATTTCAAAAGGTTATTCTCTGAAATATTCATCCACCTGAAATACATATTTGCTTCCTAGTAATGAAAACTAACTTCAGTGAATGGTGCATACATATCCTAATATTTCTACAATAATTGACCCAGTTTCTCATTAATACAAGTAGATTCATATGGGACATGATGTGTATTTTCATGTTCATTCTTATTCGCCATTGGTACATTACTATTTCTTCAGGTAATGCACATAATAGAGTATATATTTCATTCACAAGTTAGCAAAATTATGGGTATGTGTTTCACTTTCAATAATTTTCTGTTTCAGAACACATGTATTCCTCCATGTTTCTTGACTGGTCTTTTCATGAGACTTCTTACCAAACCCATTATTTTCGATTTCCATAATCCCTTTTGAAGCAAAACTCACACACCGTTCATGATAAACCATAACCCTAATATTACCATTAGATGTATAACTGGATGGAATGAATGCTTGTATATCAATATAAGATTTCTTATATATTTTCAGATATCAAATCAATCCATTATTTAAAGTGGAACCAGTTATATTATTTATTCACAGTATAGTCTATTCATGCATCGTCTCTATATTCATAGACACAGGGTACACCTCATTGTAAACTCAATACTAATTTATACGTATTCAAATTATGGCTCCCAGAAATGGTGGAAGAAATATTCATGTCACCTGATCTACATATACAATTTAACCCAGTAATATTCTGGACACAAAAAGAAAAGGTCACACTTATGTTTCTACCAAAGCCTAAATGTAAAGTTAACATGGATTACTAAAAACATCCATGTCCAGGTTGCCTAATGCTCTCAAAAGTCAATCCTATTTGTGACAATATATTCGTTTCTTCCTAAGATAATATATCCAAAATCAACCCTGTTGAAAATGCCTAATTCTATCACACACTTTATACTTTGCCTGATTTCGTAACGTCTCTATTGATATCTGCTTTCCTACATATTTTCCCCAGTTCATCATTGTGATGGTTCATATGTGCTCACATTTACATTCACTCTCTAACCAAAACCCTATTGCTAAAAAACTTTTGTTCCAAATCCTATACTCACTCTCCTTCCTAAACATACCGACTATCTTCCTAATCCTACCGACTATCCCTTTTTGACTGGATGTTCTCTTCTACATTCAATCATCCAAGTAATGTTCAGGTGAGCGTCGGAGGAAGAGACCACCAAGAGACTGTCTCATGGAACAGCAAAGGGTTTATTGGGGGTCCAGCATGCTGGGGCTCAGAGCTCCCTTGAATCGAGCAGAGAGCCGTGAGGACATCTTAAGCAGAGCTTATGTGTTTTCCTTGTAGAGGGCAGGGAGGGAAGTTTATTGATGGGTCAGGGCGAGTGGGCAGTTTGCATGCAACCGGGAGAGGGAGTACATTATATATTTTGGAAGTTGGAGACAGCACATTCTGGGAACAAGATTAGCAAACAGTTCTCAAGATTTCAACAGTGTTTTGTTAAGCATACAGAAAAAGAGGAAGTGACAAGTACCATTTTATTAACCTTTCATTCCCCACGTCTTCTTCTGGCTACTTTTAATCATAAAAGTGATCATTGGAGTGGTGTCACATTCTATGTCTGCTAGTGGGGTATTACCATAAGTTTAACTTGTCTAATTTGAGGTTGGAGAAATGAAAATACATGGTTGAGCAAACAGGGTTTTATAGTTAGCAAGAATGTGAGTATTATTATTGGACTGGCCAAGGTTGATAAACGTATAGTTAACCAGGGGGACTGTGTGAACCAAGACTCAAACCTCTCTTTTTGGGCCTCTCTCTTTCGTTGACACTCTTCAAGGCATCCTTTTATTTTACTCATAAATTTTTTACAACTCCAGTATTGTTGCCATAAAAATAACATTCTTCCCTCAATGCAGCACAAAGGCACCATTCTCTCATGAAGAGGAGGTCCAACCCTCGATTGTTGTATGAAACAACATCAGAGAGAGAGGTTAAAGATTCCCACAAAGCTGTGATGGAGGTTTCTAATATCTTTAAGTTTTGGTCTATTGCTGCTTCTAATTGGGTATTTTGCTTTGTACCATGGACCAAGGCAGTGGTTCCTGTGACCTCCCCTGCAGCAACTCGTATTCCTAATAGGATGGCTGAAGTGAGGGATATATGTTCCCTGTGGAACCGGGTTGTATGCCCCCCTGTTTGATCTTCAAATGAACCTGCATCATGATAGAGCACTCTGGGTAACCTCTGCTCCATTACACATTTAATCACCACTGTTGACCATTTAATGAAAACATAAAAATGTTTAAGTATATAGAATTATACTCTTGTAGGAACAGTCAAGACAAGGCACCTAAGATAGCACCAAAGCTAGGGAAACAGTCCTATTTGGTTGCAAACGGATTCAGAGGGCATTGCTTCTGTTGTAATCAATTAATCCCATGAACCCCAAGTTTAGGAAGTTTCAGAATTTTGTACCCAACATGTAAGGGAATGTGCTCAGAAGTTCACAGTCAGCAGAAATTCACAAAAAGCAGTTTTTTTATGTTTTTTTCCTCTGTTCTGAGCAAATTAACTTTTCAAGGACACCTGGGAGGGGGAGAGATATTTCATCCCTTTCTTTTTTCCGCTTGCCAGCTGTTACCATGGAGCCAGTTGGTAACTTCTTTATCATAGAAATGTAGCCATCTCTTTGAAGCCCCAGCTCAAAGTCAGAGGCCTTGTTCACATATTTTGTGAAAAACTAGTAAGGGGGTGTCTAGCTTACAAGTACTGATTGTTTTAGCTAGTGGCCAAGTAGAACAGGGCCACATGAAAACAGGAAGTTTGTCTACACTGAACTCTTTTATAGGGACTCTTTTGCTGAACGTCCTAAAGTCAGCCATGGTGAAGACATCTGGAGAAGATCAGTTAAGACTTTTCTGTGGGTGTGGAACAGAGGGGAAAGAGAGAGAAGGCGGGACTTAGAGCAGTTCCGAGGATCTGAGAATGAGTACGGAGAGATGTAAAAGAATAATGGGAAAGGGGTTTGGGATTTTCTAGCAACAAAAACTTGAGCAGTAGAACATGTAGAAAAGAGGGGAAGATGGGAGTGTGT